>NW_024582091.1:27737801-27809404 GCF_017639235.1 Corvus kubaryi | reverse complement strand
AAAAAAAAGTTGAGACACTCCCCTCCATCCGCTGAGCACGGAGGCGTTGGAGTCTCTGCTGTGTCTGGCTCCTCCCCTGCAAAGAAAGTCCAGGCCATGTGTACCTCCGGCACCTGGTGATTGTTGAGCTGAGGCCTTTCCCTGCCTCGAGCTTTCGTACCGAGGTCTGGGGTACGGAGGAAAAGGGGGACTCTACCCCCTCCTCCCCCATTCCCCAAACGGAGCACGGATCAGAGCAGAGGTCTGGCTCCCATGAGCCTCCCTTCCTGCAAAACGCGGAAAGTTGTGTGCGTGGGTGTTTAATAATAGTGAAATTTGAGTTGCATGCAGGCCCTCTGAGCTTGCACACTTGCATCGTGGGGACACAGGGGCTTGTGATCTGCGTTGTGTCATGGCGAAAAAGTATGTGGAGCCTGTGCTTGGTTTGACATATTTTCAGCAATTTGATTGCCGTTTTCTCTGGCCACAGCACCAAGAAGTTTTCGTTTTCTTCTTGAGCTTGAGTTTGTTTAGCCCTTTTTGTACTGGGAAGTGAGCTCGATAGACAGATTAGTTAAGAGATTTGATTAAATTGCCTCCTATTGTAACAATCTTGTACGGTTGCATCTGACGCTGGTCTTGGTAGTAGCCAGGAAACAGAGGTTGAGGATGTTCAGCTGTAGTCCTTTGGTGTTTTCACCATTTTGGAAGTGAAGATGAGTGGCTAAACTCACTCAAGATATCAAAGGGTGTGTTGCTGTAGCAAACCTGCCATTCTTTGTAAATTGCAGATCTTGTGGGGCCTGTCTTGGCTTTTTTTTTAACCACACTAAAGGAGGCAGAGTGGTGGTTGCCGCCCCCTTCTCTTTGTTGCTAGCACTGGTTCTTTGTTCAGCCTAAAGGGGAAAGGAGGCCCCTGTTAGGGATACTTTTGGTGAGGCTAGGATCTTAGTTTTCCTAGAGAAGAGGAATCACTTTTCGCCTTGTTGAAAGAAAGACAGCAGTGATAGTTTAGAAGCTTTCTCACTGCAAATATTTGGGGTTTTTTTTTTTTAAATCATTTTGCTTTTTTTTTTTTTTTTTTTTTTTTTTTTTTTTGTCTTTTTTTTTTTTTTAATAAAGCCAAGTGGCTGCAGTTTACTAGATGTTGATATATTGTTTTTCTGTGATTACTGGATTTTGGTACTTGATGCTAGTATTAGATTCCCTTAACAGCAAAAAAGCTATACTTTTGAAGAGAGGGGAGAAACCGAAAGAGGTACAAGTTTGGAGGTGGCAGGATAATGACTTAAAACAGTTGTAGCTCGTATGTAGACTAGGATAAATGAAGTTAATAATGTAGAGAAAGTAGTATCTGTTGTGCCTTAAAATAAATGTTTTACATGTGACAGGAACATTTTGGAATATTTTTGATGTCTCATTTATTTTTATTGCCAAATCCAACACTTATTTTACATGTCTTTTGGAAATAGAGTTATTAGAAGAAATTTTAAAGTTAATACCTAAAATAAATATCCTGATGCTACTGTGTGGTTCATCTGGTAATTCTGAATATTTTGTAACTGTTGTACAAGCAAAGCCTTTGAATCACAGCAAAGGGATTGTTTGAAGTCTTAAATAACCTAAAACAAAAAACTACTGAGGTAATGGTGTATCTCTAAAAGGATGTCATGTCTGAAGTAAATTACCCCTTTTTGAGGTCATAATTGGCTCTCCACACATACTTATACTTTGTTTCTTGAAAGTTATAGACTAAAAAGTCTTGAATAGTTTTAGAAGCATCTACACTTATCTTCTGAGATGCAATAAACTTCCTCATGCAATAAACTTCCCCATGCTTTCTGTGAAACTTGGTGTAATTGTCATTTAAGGCTGATTTTTTGAATTAGCCTATCACTTTCTCAGAGTGTATTGTTATTAAGATTTTTTTGGAAATCAACAGTTTTAATAGCCTTCATACTGTACTTGGAACTACTAAACTTTGAGTAAACAAAGCTCAATTTCATTACCTCGAGTTTGCTTGTAATAGACAGTCAACCACATCCAGTTTGCAGAATCATCATTGCTTTCAATCATGCTCAGGTCAGGAATTTCGTTTAAATTTAAACCAGTATACTATGGGAACTAATTAAAATACGAATTAAAATACTTCCGTGATCTTATTTGAAATATTTTTCATAAATACTTCTAGTCTTAATACATGTATGGCTTTAGCTTAGCAAAGTGTGCTCCTCAACACTGTTTGGAACCATGCTAGATGTGGAAGGATGTCGTAGCTTTTATTTTAGTCTCTTACCATATATCTTCAGGTTGTTGTCATGGTTTTGCAACATTGTGGCTCAGGTAGTTTAGCTCTTCCAAGGTGTTGTAGAGTTGCCCACAGCAATGAGAACAGGCCCCAGATGGTCTTTCCAGCTCTGTGCTCCTGTACAGCCAAGCACAGTTCTAGAGAATCGCACAGCCACCAGCATGGTTACAGTGAATTTGTGTATTTGTGCCATGCCAGTGCACTAGCAGTGTTGTTTATATTGCTGTTTGTGCATAATTTAGTGTGAGTGTTCAAAAGGCTCTACCTTAATGAAAAATTTGAGAGATCTGCATCAGAGTATGGTTGGTTCCATCCATAAAGACGAGACTAAAACTGTTTTCGTAGGGCAGTGTGTTACTATAGTCGGCCATTGTTTAAGTAGTACTTCTAATTAAAGCTTACATCTGCAGATAAAATGAACTTAAACTGAAGTGTTTTCTGGAAATTCATCAGTACTTTGTGCAGTGCCTTCCAAACATGATGATGGTGTCCAGCCTCTGCTCAGGGCTCGAAAGTCAGATCTTTGCAACTCTTCTACTGTCTGCATAATTTTAAAACCAGAACAAAATGCCCAATCCTTCAGAAACTAGTGTAGTAATTTTAGGCCTGTTTCAATAGCTGTTTATTGGACTCATCAGCCATTGATGATCTTTTCTTTTACATTCAACTTTACATGAGTTCACTCCTTAGTATTGCTGAAGTCAATTCAATGTAACTACTACTATTAAGATATATTTTTTTCATGTGGTTTCTATTGTAGCAATTAGGTTTCTTCACATAGTGCAGTTCTGAAACACCTCATCATTTCATGGTAACTATACTTTAAATAAGCAGGGATGTGGTCCATGTACATAACAGTTTATCTGTTCAAAGTTATAAAGTAATGTAATTTACAAGTTACAAAGTATCAAAAACCAAGTGTAGATGTCATCTCTTGTCTCTTTATTCAGTCACTTAAGACTGTTTTGTAATAGGTAAATTTAATGGTGTTATTTTTCTGTATGTCATAGTAACTAGAGAGACTAATACTTTTTTGGGAACATAGCTTTTGTTAGTCGTGGGGTTTTGAGCAGAATTAAAGTTCCTTTAGGGGATGTAGCCTCTTGTGTTTTTCTGTGCATTAGAATATTATCTATAGGCCTTGCTAAAGTCTCAGAGAAGTGGGTGTCTAAAACTTAGGCTCATCAAAGGAATCATGGGTTTAATTTTATTTGGTAGTTCTCATCATTTTGGCATATAACTTATATGAATTAAGAAGAAATTTTTTATATATACATATATATATTTGAACCCAGAACATGACAGAGTATGTAACAGTTGTCAGGTAGGTCTTCTGTATCACATCTGTATCACATAATGAACAGTGTGGGACAGTAAACTCCTACTAGCATTAAATGGGCACTTGGCTTGTCCCTTTTTAATTAAGGACTCGACATTTCAGAGATTATATGTTGCTACTTCTTAATGGGAGCCATTTAGCTGACATTTTTACTGGTATAAAACAGTAAATTTCAGTTTTTGAAGCCTCACTGTGAAAGATTAATAGATTTGCAAACTTTCTACACATACTACTTTGCATTTTTTCCCTCCTCTTCCTCCTTCAGTTACATTCTCTTTTTTTGTGCTTTCCATGTGCTCCCACACTGGTAAGTGATATAAATGTGCTCCTAACATTTCTGTATGATTTTTACTTTTATATTAGTAAGAATTTACGTTTTTATTAGTTAGTATAGAGTCAAGTACACATACTATCTGCAGTAATAGTATTGTGAGCTTGGCCTCACTGTACCTATTTCTCATCTATACACATCTTTTAGTCAGTTAGTCTGACAGAGGTTTGTGCAGAGGTTTTTAGCTCCATCAGTGAGTGAGGTGTCCTATCCTCACACATACTAGCTCTTGATACACCTTGCTTTTCTTCCCAAAGCACTCCAGTAAGTCTGTAACATATGAAAAAGAGATACAAAAACTTCAGGATCAGTGGATGAAGTGTTTGTACTAGGAAGTGCACCACCTTCTTCACTAGGTAAAAGAGGAAAGACTTTTGACAACTTTGCTTCCATCACAGTATGATGTCTCCGTGATGGGTCCCCTTTGTGATGTTGGTTGAAAATCAAGGTGGTAATGAAGAAAGAGGATCTTTCCTCTTTTCCTTCCTCACCCCGACCTACACAGACATCACAAATACTTTGAAACTTAATGGACTTTTTGACCATATGCTTCAAGAATTTCTTTTATGAGGATAGTGCCAAAACCATTTTTTTGTGGGTGATGCTAAGACCTGAAAAATATAAATGGTATTCTGTTGCCTGTTGCTAAAGTGTATTATATTGATATCTCTTGTTAGTCAGTACTGCTGGCCTCTAATACAGAAGGATCAATATTCTTATGCCAGATACTCATCTACAGATCTTCTACTTGACAGATAAACCCCCATGAAATTTACCAGTGTGCCAATTCTTTTAAAATTCTCTTCTCTGGTAAAAAAAAAAAAAAAAAGAAAGCTAAGAAATATGCTTCATTTATTTATATAACTATGCTGCAGTGTATGGTATATAGAATATGCATAAGTTAAAATTTGTTTGGTTGATTAATTGCAGTGTGTTGAAGAATATGTTACAAGTGTATTTAGGAAATGTTAATTTTATTTTTTCTCTATTTCATATGGGAAAAATAATAGACTTTACATTTTACATAAGATATAAAATAATTCTTAACTGTCTGCTTCCCCATATGTCAGCATTCTGAATAAAATGTCAGTGATGACTACAGAAGCCGAAGTAGTTAAAATTGAAATGACCTGGTAAAAACACCCATTTTTTAAGCCACAAATGCATTTGTAATGAAGTTTCCTCAATAATACCACATTATTTATAGTCATTATTTTCTTAAAAATCTCAAAGTTTAAAGCTCTTACTAGCTAGAAGATTTTTTAAAATCTGGGACTTAACAGTAACTTCAAAATGTAAAGTAGAGCTAGTAAATGGTTGGTTTTCATCTTCTAGGCATTAGTTTCAAAGAGCTATGATAGATTTTTTCCTAACCATCAAATATATAAGGTATTCTTTTGTAAAGTGGTTGAAAATGTTTTTGCTGGAAGGAAGGAGTTTGTTTATACTCTTAATAGCTTTTGCTCTTGACCTGAATGTGACCAAACCTGTAGGCTTGCAATACATAACTGAAAAAAAAGTGCTGTTTTTCCACTTAAGTACCCAAGTTAGAAGGTCCAAACTCTTCAAAATTCTTAACTTAATGTTAAAACTTGGTATTTCTATTGTTATGGGATGGCTAAGAGCTAGGTTTGGAAGGGTAGTTTTTCTAAACATCTTCTTATGTTACATTAGGTTATATCTGTTTTCTTAAGTGTCTTTACTCTCCTGTCTCTTTGAAAACTGAAAGCTTGAAGGATTTTAGAATGCTTTGAAACTTTTAATCTTACTGTAATACTTGTTTTTCTTGGTAGTTGGTGATGCTACTGCAAGCTGACATTTACCCTTCCTCCATGAAGCTCATGTTGAAGAGGTGAAACTAAAGCTCTTTTGTAGTGGTGCTGCTTCTTACCTCTGACTGATAAAATTTACAAAATAGTATGACATTGTGAAAATAGTGTTTCTTTTGTTCCCAGTGGACAAGGCAGAGCATGTTGAAGGATGTGAAAGAAAAGTAAAAAGTTCAAGAAGGTAAAGTTCAGTAATCCTATCGGGAAATTGGGTCAAAAAGAAAAGAGGTGCTATTATGAAGAGTTGTTATAGAAATTTCCAGCTGAAAGCCATTGACAACTGAACATAACTTTTAGGCTTGTTTATGTTTCCAGAAACAGTTGTGTAAAATGGTTCATATGTCGGGAATGTCAGTGCTTAAAGTGGGGTTGTGTGTGTTCTGTCAATAACTGAGCTCAGCAGAAAATTTACTACTAGCCCATGATAGCAGCTGTTCCTTCCTTGGAAATGAGTGTCAAATTTGTTATCTTAATTGTGTGCCTAGTTGGTCTCTAATTTAACAGAGGCTAATCTGGATTATAAGGTTCTTGTTAAACTACTGTGGATTTCCAGCAGCAGGTGTCTGGGGAGTGTTTGTGCATGTGGTTGCCACAATGGATCTGGAGCTAACTTCTGGATGTAACAGTTAGGGTTAGTAGTTAAGGGCAGGCTGAGGATGGTAAAGTCAACTCATGCAAAATGGTAGGTTTTACTACAGCCTCTGTTGTGATACTATGTGGCAATGTCATCAGCAGTGTCTCCTCTTAATTCCAGTTGTTTCCCATTTTATTGTTCAGTTCTGGCCCATTGTTGGGCCAGAATTTCACTCTTGATCTGAAACCATGTCTTATAATTATCTTAGCTCTCCCACTACTGTCTGCTTGTAGTAAAAGATTTGACTTCTTTTTTTTCCCCTCTGTTTCTGACATACAACAGTTTGTTTCCCTTGTATTCTTTTTGAAGTAGGCAGTACTCCCTTTGTGGGGTTTGTTTGTTTTCTGGAATCATACCTGTTTACTCATCTTCTGAGAATGATTAAGTGGCAATGAAACTTGTTTTGTAATATGAATAGCTATTCTTTTGTGTATTACTGACAGGTGATATTGGAAACTATTACTATGGACAAGGGCATCCAATGAAACCTCACAGGATCCGAATGACTCACAACTTGCTGCTAAACTATGGCTTATACAGAAAAATGGAAATTTATGTAAGTATAGGTAATAGAATATCCACTGAAGCATTTTAAGTTATTTTTAAGGGTTTTAAGTATTGTCACACAAATATATGAAGAGAGGTGGAAGTGAAAACAGGGAATACTTAAACAGTGTCTTTTACTTAGAACTGAAGCAGTATTTAATGCAGTTGTATATCACAACAGAGTAGCCCTTGCTTTATGTGAAACACCACTATTGCTTTCCTTTCGCTATTTTCCCTTCAAAGGAGCTGGGATTTCTTTCAAGTTGTCTGTTTTAACACATTGTTAGCGGATTTTGCAAAGCACTTTGATTATTTCTTTAACTTGTTCTTGTTATCAGCGACCCCACAAAGCAACTGCTGAGGAAATGACCAAGTACCATAGTGATGAATACATCAAATTTCTCCGATCAATAAGGCCTGACAATATGTCTGAGTACAGCAAGCAAATGCAGAGATGTAAGTGCCAACGTCAGGCTAAGTCTATGCGTACATGCTTTGATGGCTAGCATTGTTTGAAGCTCTGGATTCACCAATACAGAGGTTAGAGAAGTACTGTAACAAGAGTAGCATGTGCCTGCCTTTAGCTACACTATTTTGGACTTCTCCATTAAAAGCAGTCATCTTGACAAAAGTGTTCTTCATGCATAAGTAAGGATTTTTGCCTTTTCTTTCGCAGGGTGTATTCTAGATGTGAAATACTGCTGCTAATAATAAGGCTTTAGTGCGCAGATTGTGAAGTGTTTGTGAAAGTGCCTTGAAATCTTTGTAAAAAAATGGCTTTTTTGAATACTAGATAAGTAAAAACCAATGTGTGAAAATTCATTTAAGTCAAGAAAAGAACTCGCTCATTCTTTTTGGAGGGAGATAGTAAAAATTGTACATCATTGACTGTTCACCCTTTCTATTATTAATTTATTCCTTTAATTTTAGGTATAAGCTCAAAGTACTGTTAGGAATGCAGTTTTACAGCTATTATATCAATTTTAAAGGCAGTATTGTAACCACTTTATGATGCCTTATTGTCAGCAAATTATTTTTCTAAGTAATTCTACATTTCTTAACATGACCTATGTTAATCAGCAGTTCTTCAAAAATCTAGAAATGATTGAACTTCTTCAAATGAGGAGACAAATCTTCCAATGAAAACTAAAAAGAATTAAAAAAAGAAAAGGAAAAAAAAGATTAGGTTGGAATTATCTTATACTATTAGGACTCTACGTTGTTTTCAGTGTTTAAATTAGCCTGACAAATAAGATGAGGAATAAGTAGTTAAAATGCTGAATGAACTATGCATCTGTAAGTGTTATTCATGTGTGTATAGATGCTGTTGGAATGGTATTTTTAAAAAATAATATGTTTCTTATACAGTTAATGTTGGAGAAGATTGTCCTGTATTTGATGGCCTGTTTGAGTTTTGTCAGCTGTCAACTGGAGGCTCTGTTGGTAAGTATATGTTGTTTGCCAACTATTTTATAGCTTTAGTAGGTTTGTATCAGCAACTTAAAATTTTGATAGTGCATTTAAAAATGAAGTAAATATAAGGGTTTTTTATATATTTTAAAAAATAATCATATATCAGTTACAGACTAAAATATGAGATGTATAAAGTATCTCAGTATTGGTAAGAGATCTGTTCTAAATCAGCTTATTTAAAAAATAAAATATGATTTCATGTAACAGATTTAAAGGCCATCAGAAATTTCTGACTCCATTTGCTTTCATTCTTCTGTGTGTCTTTTTACAGCTGGGGCAGTAAAATTGAACAGACAGCAAACAGACATGGCTGTCAATTGGGCTGGAGGACTCCACCATGCCAAGAAATCGGAGGCATCTGGTTTCTGTTATGTCAATGATATCGTGCTTGCCATCCTTGAGTTACTTAAGTAAGTTTGTGACAGGCACAAGTTAAAATTACAGAAAGTGTCAAATTTAAGTATTTAAATGTTTGAAAATATGGATTGTAGTTACTATTTCAGTGAGTTTTCATAGCCCATGTTGAACTTTTACAGTTTCAATTAAGAAAGCTCCAAACTCTACCTAGTTTGGCTTCAGCAAGACATTCAAACTAAAATACAGGCAAGCTGAAAACATAACTAATAGAAGATAGATCCAAGCAGCAATGCACCCCGTAAAATGCTGTAGGCTGTAATTCTAGATGGTGGGGAAGGATAGAGTGGCAGACTTCAGAAAATGGACAGGCTTACTTGCTTTCTGTAAATATTTCTGTAATGTCTCCCTTTGCTATGCATGGGGACAGAACAGTGGGCTAGAATGATCGCTACCCTGACCCCTTAGGGCAGTCATTTTACTCATAAGCTTACACCCATTTGGTTTCACTATATGCCTTCTTGTTTCCTATCATTTGACTTGATACTGAACCAAACAGGAATATTCAGGGAAGATCATGCACTGAGCTTCCTTGGATTATTACAGGAGTTAATGTGGCTGGTTTTAATAAATGATGAAATAACAGCTGTGCTGCTGTGTCTGTAAAATAAAAAATGAGGAGTAATGAAAAAGTGATCATATAATTAACTTCAAACAGTAATGCTTCACTAAAATTTCAAGTCCTGAGTGTTGCTTTTACTGCTTCAGAGGACTGTATCCCTACTAACAGCACATTAATCTCATTTATTAGAAAAAATATTCTAGGTATTTGACTCTTATGAGGGGTCAGCTGATTTTGCTGGTGAGGAACGAGGGAAGTAGCTGTAATCTGGAAGTCTAGAGATAGAAAATGTTTCTAAAGACACTAGGAATAGTCGGTATTAACATATTAAGATGCTCATTTTAATGTGCACTGTATATTCAGGAGCTGTCTCTGTAGTCTACGACACATGACTTTCTGTGGTCCAATCTTGAAGTTTTTAGCTTAACGTGCGTGTGAAGGAAGGAGTCTTGCAAATTGTTATGGGTTGTGTAACTGAGAAACTGTCCCTGAAATTATGGCTGCTTACACTCTCAGTACTCCGTAAAGCATGACGAAAGTGCGTCTTCGATGACGGACTTTGTTCTTTATGGGAAAACATAAAATTTAAGGGATACTTACTGTTTCTAGTGCTCTAAGACTTCAAATCACTGGTTTCTTTATCCATCTCAAACTGTCCTGAAATTTGCAGTATTTAAGAAGATTATAAACAGTAGTGTAATAAATTTATGCAAATGTAAATTGCAATACATTTGAAACCAACAATGTACCTTTCTTTACAAGCTGGAGAGGTGAAAAAGAAAAGTCATGGAAAATAAGTTATTTATTTTTTGCAAACTAATGGAACACAGACCATGTTGGTAATTACTGAGAAGGCAGAAAGGAAGGCCTTGCGGTGAATGAAAGGGGTGAATTTAGAAGATGTGAACAACAAAGTGATGTGAGCAGAAGCACGAGGTATAGCTTCTACAGAGTGAGACAGTTTAGGGTAAATACTAAATAAATTACTTACTTTGATGAAGATAAATTTATTAATGTTATTCAAAGTGTACTGAGAATTCTAAGAGCATATGGTCACATCAACCAAAGTCATCGCAGTGATCACAATCTTGAATTTTAGTGTGTGTTTGGGGTTTTTTTTGTTAGTGTTTTTCTTGTTTGCTATCAGTATATTATGAATATAACATATAATGATAATTTATTATGTGTTCTTTCTAGGTATCACCAAAGAGTGTTGTATATTGATATTGATATCCATCATGGTGATGGTGTTGAAGAAGCGTTTTATACTACAGATCGTGTCATGACAGTATCATTCCATAAGTATGGTGAATATTTTCCAGGCACAGGGGACCTTAGGGTAAGGTTGGACATGAAATTTCATTAGGTGATAAATTCCCTCTTACTGTCTTCCTTGTAGATACTGTTTTTGCACTAGGCTACAAGTCCAATATTGTACTATGTCCAATAGTGGTATACAACAGTAAGTTTTCATAAAAAATATTAGCCTGGAGTGATAGATTAGTTGAGGAATCTTAGGAAAAAATAATACAGGATAGTGGGGAGCTAAATTATTCACTTCTACATGAAATTAACACCTTCACTTCTGGATAAATAGGCTGAAATCTTTGTTCAAATATAATTAGTTTAATTCACGCAGATTTTGGAGATGGCTCTAAGAAGACAGTATGGTATATTTATAATTATCTGTACATTTCAATTCTGCACTTACGGTGAAAAGTAGCTGTTTGCAGATCACCCTTTAACAGTCACAAAGCTTAAGTTACAATTTGAATTTACTGTGTTCTATTTGCCTAGTAATACAGTTGACTCATTTTTGGAATATTTCTTCTGTCATGAAGTGTGTTTTGAGTTCTCATGATGCTCACTGCCTAAGAACTTCAGCCTGCCCCATAGGCAATTATGTACTGAGCATTACAGCTGACCTGAGGCAGGGAGCATTTGCCCATGAGGAATTATCACTAAAGCTGTTGTGGAACCTCTGGCAAAGCTGAGAATAGAAACCAAGTTTCCTGGCCCTTCATATTAATTTTAAGTTAGTCATTCCTCATGTTAGACTCTTGTCTGTTAGAACAGGAAATTGTTCCACTTCACAGCTCGAAAGAGTATTACAAGTATTAGGATTAATGTATTCCTAGCTTCAAACTCATAAATGAAACCTCTTTTATCAGAGACACTCCCAGGATATGTCATTCCTCTGGTGTTAGCAACTTTGCTCATTAGTCTGTGCATACAGTTAGAAACTTTTTTAAAAAATAGTAAACACTTCTAACAACGTGGCCTACAAAAATGCGGTGCTGGGAAAAAGTTCACTGTTTTTCTAATATGTTTAAATTGATTCATGAGATACAAGTATTTGTGTTCAGGCTAATACTCCTGAAAAGCATGTTTCCCAGTCTACTGATGATACCCAGAGGGCACAGGAGTAAGTGAAAGTTGAGCAGTGAGGTGCAAAGCATTCATTTCAGCGTGGTTGTTGGAGCTGAATGTTATTATGGTGGTTAGATTCTGTTAAACTGTGTTCTAAGTTGATTTAGGAAGAAATCAGATTAGTTTTTATCTGTGTGATTTAACTTGACTGGCCACAAGGTGGTAGTGGTGCTTCAAACTAAAAGCAGCTCAGACCAGGATGTTTATCATGACAAGCTGTTGTTGCTGAATTTGGCTAGAATATTTTTCTTTTTTCTTTTTTTTTTTTGAAAGGGTTAGATATCTTGGCCTTTTAGAAGCAGCACTTCCCGTTGACAGAGAAGTTTGTGGACTCTTCACCTCACCACACCCAGAACAAAGAACTAAAAGATAGCACAGTTGAAATAAATAGAAGAATATTTTATGGTTTTTGGGATTTATTTTTTTTTATCAGTGTCAGGGACAAACAGTATCTCAGGCATGGCAACTTTTTTTCTGAGCTGCTAGTTAGGATTTTGAAATGAGCATTATCTGCATACAGACTTTAGCAGGCTTTATTGCAATTATTGCATCCCCATAGAGATTTTTCCTGTCTCCAGAGATTGCAAAGCTAATTGAACTAAATGAAGATCTAATTCTCTGAAAAGTCAGTGTTCCTTCTGGAGGCCAGTATTGTGCTGCTTCCTTCTGCCTAACTTGACCTGCCATTGATGGGTATTTTTCCAATTTCAACAGCCAAATCTTCCCTTTGTTCTTGTCAGTGGGCTGTGTTACAGCTTGTTTCTGTAATTCTTTAGTTAGTTGATCTAGTTTGCTGATCAGGTTACATTTATTTGATGCAGGAACAAATTATGTGTCAAATGATGATGTGATGGCAGCTACATCAGTACAGCTGATCTGAGGTTTTCTAGTTTAGCAGCATTCATCCATTTTCTACTGAATGTATTGTTCAGTCTAAGCTTCCAGTGTCCTCCATAAGTTATTTGACCTTCTACATATTTTAGATGATAGCATAAATTTCGTCATTTATACACCCAAATAGCTCAATTGAGACCATAGTTCCCTATAGTGGCTCAAGTTCTTTGAGGCAGCTTGATCTGTTGGTGAATCGGAGGCTACCAGAATGCTGTATTGTTTCTTTAGGTTTTATATCTAATGCAAGCATCAGTTCCAAAAAAGTTGCTTGAGTAGCTCAAGCAATTACTCTGTTTAGGTGGAAATTGTGTGAACATTTGACTTTGCTGTGTTTTAGGATAAGATAAATTTAATGGGGTTTTTTTGTTTTTCTTTTTAATCTGTAAAGCAAGACAAGGAGAGGAATGACCTGTTGAAGCAGTATAGGTTAGGTGTCGACCTGCTGGAAAGCAGCTCTGTGAGAAAGACCTAGGGGTCCTGGTGGGCAAGTTAACCATGAGCTAGCTGTGCCCTTGTGGTCAAGAAGGCCGATAGTATCCTGGGGTGCATTAGAAAGAGCATTGCCAGCGGGTTTAGGGAGGTGCTCCTGCTCTTCTACTCAGTTCTGGTAAAGCCAAATCTGGAGTGCTGTGTCCGGTTCTGGGCTCCCCAGTACAAGAGAGACATGAAGCTACTGGAGTGAGTCCAGTGGAGGGTAACAAAGATGATGAGGGAACTGGAGCATCTCTCTTACAAGTAAAGGTTAATGGAGTTGGCCCTATTTATCCTGGGGAAAAGACACAGAGTGGACCTCATCAGTGCTTACAAATATCTCAAGGGTGGGTGTCAAAAGAATAGGGCCTGATGAATAAGGAGCAGTGGGCACAAACTGAAACGCAAGAAGTTCCATCTGAATATGAGGAAAAACTACTTTGAGGGTGACAAGCACTCAGCGAGGTTGTCAAGTCTCCTCTGGACATACTGAAAGCCCACCTGAATGTGATCCTGTGCAGTCTGCTTTATCAGGGGGTTGGACTAGATGGTCTCCAGAGGTCCCTTCTTCCAGTACTGACCCTTCTGTGATTCTGTGATCACCTCAGAAAATTCAGCATCTGAAAGCCTGGATGATTCATTCTGGGAAATTCTGGATAACTTGTACTTCAAATCAGCCAGTTGAGTTCAGTAGGGGTCTTCAGTGTCACTCATCTTGCAATACTATGAAATGTTAATAATGTGCTGTGGGCAAAAAAACTGTTAACATTGTGTCTATGCTTCACTGGGCCATTTGGCCCCCTCCCCATCTCCCTCCATTCCCCCTCACGCCCCCAGTAAAGGTTAGTTACTGGAAGTAACACATTACTGATGCATTCCCTGCTAAGGAGGCTTTGTTCAGGAAGAGGAAAAAGTCAATGCCTTTCAATAGGTAGCGTTGAGAAGTTTCAGTATTGGTGTTGCTGGGTTATGCTACTTATGACTCGTAGTTTTTCTAGGATGTTGGACCAAGTGCGTGCTCTTCCTGCAGTGCTGCTGTTTGATAATAGTTTACAGCCATACTGGACAGATCAATTCTCACCGTCTGCTCCACTGAACTGCATTGCTTTCTATCTGTGTTAGATGAAATAAAGGGAAGAAATGGGAATGTGTGTCAAGCAGAGATCTTTAGGTTTTATGGTGATCATCAAAATAGGAGTGGTTGCATTCAGGGTGTATTCACTTTATATATATATATATACATATACTTTTTTTTTGCAACAAACTTTTTGTCTTAATACATAGGTTGTCTAGGAAAGCTGGTAAGATAGACTACTACAGTTCCTGTCTTGACGCTTGATGGAACTGAGAATAATTTGCAAGTTTGTTGGGGGTTTTTTTGTACATTTAAAAAGTCTCAGTTTCTTCAAGGGCACCGTAATTGGCCCCCCTTGGATTTTTCTTCTCTCCCTTTTGCTGCAACTACTTCCTCATCCTATGTTTAGGGAAATAATGTGGTTTTGAAAACCTTTTCAAGTTCAAATCTTCTATGCAACAGTGAAAACATGCATATCACCTTGCTCTTCTTGATTTTCATACTTTTTTTTTTTTGCTTGGCTATTTTTGCCAGACTAAACTGATTGGTTATGATTTGTCTTTTTGTCTTACATCTTTGAATTAAAAAATTGAGTGTACTTACTGCTGTTTTCATCTTGGTGTACAATTCTACACTCTAAAATGATTTTATGGGAGAACAGGAATCAAGTAAATTCTGCCTCTTATTCCTCACAGATATGTATAATGGTACAGAATAGCTCAGCAGACTTGTGTAGACTTTTTTTCATGATACCATCCTATGTGCTTCTGTGTTTGTATTAAAACATTTTTCATCTTTGCTTGTAGGACATTGGTGCTGGAAAAGGAAAATACTATGCTGTCAACTTTCCAATGAGGGATGGTATAGATGATGAATCGTATGGACAGATATTCAAACCAGTGAGTGCTTTGTTTCTTGTTTTTAAGCTCTCTGGAAACTACTAGTTTCATATTTTCATTATGTCAATTAATGACTTGCTGTTTTATATTGATTATAGATTATATCCAAAGTAATGGAGATGTACCAGCCCAGTGCTGTGGTATTGCAATGTGGAGCAGATTCACTGTCTGGGGACAGGCTGGGATGCTTTAATCTTACTGTTAAAGGTAAACAGAAAAGTATCTGTTTGTTGTCTGTAACTTACTACTTATTAGAAGCCTCTACCCTTCATACTGTTTTTCAAGACATTTGCATGATGAGGACTGGAGTCACAAAGATTTTGTTCATTACTATGATTAATCACATCTTTCTTTGCTATACAGGGATGGCCAAAAGAAACCCAGAAGTTGCCTCTTTCTTTCTGTCCGTCTAAAAGAGTTAAGAAGCTTGGTTTTCCATGTGTTTCCTAGCCACTCAAGTGATTCCCTTTCTTCTATGTACAGGCTTTCTGCAGCTTTAAAGCAGTGTCCTGGAATGACAGGACAACAGACGTCTGCAACACTTACCATGATGGGAAAATAAAACCTAGTTAGCAGTCCACTTAATAGGACTACAGATGTTAAACATCAAACACCTTGTTGGGTGTAAAATAGGTATTATTGAAATGAGAATACTCACTGCATTGTTAAATTTATAGCGGTGTTTGTTATACTGAGCCATATGTTAACACTAATTTTTATTAATTTTCATAGAATTAATTAATTTCAGTATTACTTAAGTTGCTACCTGAATTTGTGATTCTCTAGTTTGGGATGTTAATTTAGCAAATAGCATAACTGCTACTGTTGCTATTATTACTATTTTATTATTATTTATTTAAATGGTAAAATATTAAATGTATAGCGAACTTTTGCTAAGTCTTCAATCCAGGCTGTTTGAATCATTAGTTTTCTGGATTTTCTTGGTTTTGTGTTTGTTTTTTTTTTAATGCAACAATTAGAGTTTTGTAGGCAACAAAATGCAGTATAGTATCTGTTGGGTCTGCAGTATTTCAGGGTTCTTTTCTTGATTTGCACCAGGTGGCAAAGCTACTTCAGTTGCCCATACAGCTCAGATTTTTTTCCATCTTACATATCTTGGAAACCAAGAGAGCTGCTGCCTCCTACAGATGCCTTTCAGTATGCTGTATCTCCCTGGAGTGTGTACTGTCTTGGCACCAGTTCACTCTGTAAGCAAGACTTAGCAACCTCTAATACAGGTTCAAATTTAGAAGTAGAAAGGACCGAGTACTGATTTTGTTCTCCCTTCTTCCCCCATTGCATTTTACTGAGAAATTGTCCCTAAATTTGTCACTGTGTATGACATCAGTTATGAAGAGACAAAACACTAAACATTCTAAGATCATTTCAGAACAACAGCAATAGACCATCATGCAAAGTCTCTGAAGACTGGGGTGGATGATGTTCGTTGTGTTTTGTAAATTTCTAATCTATAGGTCTTGACTTCCTGTGAGGTTGTGCTTAGCTCTAGGGGGAGACAGTTCTGTTTGAATCAATTCAGTTCTTATTTGTTAAGTGTGACTGCATATGTCTGATTAAATAGTTTGTTATATATTGTATTTAATAGATATTTTGCTTATATTGTCAACTCTTTTTGTTTGACAGGTCATGCTAAATGTGTGGAAGTTGTAAAGACTTTTAACTTGCCATTGCTGATGCTAGGAGGAGGAGGCTACACAATTCGTAATGTTGCTCGATGCTGGACATATGAAACTGCTGTTGCCTTAGATTGTGAAATTCCTAATGGTAAATATTAATATTCAAACTAATATTTTATTAAGAAATAATCATGGGAGATTTTAAGTAAACAGCAGGAATTTGTATAGATAGCTGTAATGCATCAATTTAGACTATACTATGAAGAAAATTATTGCTAGGATTTAGCCAGTAAATTTTCAGTATCTTATGCACTAAATAAGTGTAAGTATTTAGGCCTTTTTTTATGCCTTAGCAAAAGCTTTAAATGACTGAATCACTTTTTGAAAATTCAAAAGGTAGAACTTATGGAACCTTACTTGTAATTATTTCTAATATGAATGTCATCATTATGATAGAATATATACTGCAGTTTGATTGTGGCAGTGTCGATCTGTAAGTTGTACAACACAGGCATGGTGTACATAAGAAATTATTGACTATGCAAGTGTCCACTTTACATAGCAAAACTACTGTTTCTTCATTTTATCTGACAAAAGTAGCTGTGAAAGTATATTGACTTCTCTTCCATTTCACTCCATTTTGGCTATACAAGCTATATTAAAATTTAAAACCAGAAAAAACAATACTAGACTGCTTTTGAATAGTTGAGTACTGAAATAATTTTTCTGAGGAAGATCCCTAAAGATCCTGGACTCCTTTTACTTCTGGCCAAATATGCTCCTGGATATATTTTTGGAATGCCATTTATATAAAATTGCTGTTTGGACTGATTTGTTGCACATGAGCCACTGGCATTTTGCACCTTGAGCCGCAGCTTTGCTGATAACCTTTTGCTATTCATGTATTTCTTGGTGGATTCAGTGTTTCCATCTGACTTCAGCAGAATCCTGCTGTCAGTGAGAAAACACTATTTAGAATGTGCCTTTCAAGATATATATTTTCCATTTTGCATGTCAACATATATTCTTTGTCAGCCAAAGCTTTTGAAGACACAGTAGCAGTTTCTTGGGACTTTTTTTTTTTCTATTAGCATGCCTCTTTCAATGGATTACATATATACATATACATATACAGGTTTTTTTTATTTTTTTTATATTCCTCTCAACTTTTTGTGTCCCTGTCATCTTTAATCTGTTCTGAGAAATATCGATGTATTTCTAAATGTTGCAGTAGCAACATCTTCCTGTCTGCCTTCTGTTCACCTATCTAGATCACTTATCCTTTAATAATCATAAATGAAGAAAGACAAAGGGCACAATTAAAAATGGATTTCAGTGTCTTATTTCTTAAAGGTTCTGTGGATTTTTTTTTATATTTCTCTTAATTTATCTGGAAAGATACAGTCATATTCAATGTAAAATACTGCTGTTGTCCTGGCAATGTATTGTTCATCAGCTTCATTTTGGTGGTTTAGTGTTCTAGTTAGGGGACCATTTCCTGTGAAAATGTAAAAAGTGGGGTAAGGAGGGAAACAGACAGACTGAACCAGTCAGCACCACTGAATCAATGTCCAGCACCTACCAAGGATATTGAACTAGCTGTGGTTTTCAGCCTAGTAACAAGTATTAAAACTTACCCTGAAGGAATATTTTGAATGCCTGCTTAAACCTTTTAAACTGGACTAACTTTGAAAACAGCTACAAGAGATCATCAGTTGATCTTCTCTTTCCTGAAGAAGCATATTTTTAAATTATTTTTCAAATTTGTTACTGTGTTGTTCAGTGTGTAATTGCAGTAGATCTTTCTCTTTGTATTTTGCCAGCAGATTTAAGTTCATTTATTGAATAGTTTAGAGGAAAACCACTGAACAGCCCAGATAATGAATAAGTATTGCTTGCTTGAATGTTTAAGGTTTGACGATTCTCTAACTAAAATCCTGTCAAATCTACTGTTGTATTTAAAATGTTTAAAATCTTTTTGGTTAACAAAGTTGTCTTGGCTTTTGGTTTATAGAGTTGCCATACAATGACTACTTTGAGTATTTTGGACCAGACTTCAAGCTTCATATTAGTCCTTCAAATATGACTAATCAGAATACACCAGAATATATGGAGAAGATCAAGTAAGTAGTGATTATCTTATTTCTCAAGTGGGTCATGTGGATCATGTTTCTCCAGAGGTTTAATTGTTGGCAGTTTTGAAAACTGTATACCTTTCTCTGTTCATTAAAAATAAGTACTAGAATAGATTTGACATGTTTTCATTTCTGTCAGAAGAGGGGTTTTTTGGAAGTCTCTTCCTCCAACGGAATGCATGCTTATGAAGTCCCATGACTATAACTATGAAGATTTATGACCCAGCTTGGATTTTTACTTTTTCCAGCATCTGAAAAGATGACTGTTTTACTTGGATTCCCATTCTAATTTTGCAGAAAGTTTATCCTGCCAGGAAAGAAGCTGGTGTGCCATGACGATTAGGATTTCTAATTCTCAGCTCTGTGTCTAAACATGGACTGGGAATGTCATTCTTTGTAGCTGTCAGCTGCAAAAATAAAAAATCATACATGAGCTTGAACATCCAAAACTGTGGAAAGACAGTGGTACGTGTGCAGGCAATTGAGTGGCTGTGATTTGGCAAATCCACAAGGTTTGAGCAGTGCTCACTGACAAGCTATGGTGGTTGTGTGTTTTTAGGCTGTGCTACTCTTGATACTTAGTCTATTCCTCCTCGCATCTTGACATTTTAATTGGAAACAAATACTTTACTTCAGGGGTAAAGTAATGCATACACAATCAATTCTCTGCTGAACTGGTAGGAGGTAATTGGTTAGCTTGAACCGTTAACAGGCTGTTAACGGTACACAGGAATTCTTTTGGTTACTAAAAATAGCTGAATAAAGATGTGAAATTGCATGTATAAGTTTGCCACTACTGCTATAACCTTTAAAACTGTCAAATTGCAAAATTCACCAAAGCTGTTAAAATACTAATTTTTAAGTGATTGGTATATAGACTGTGATGGGTGTTCATAGCACAACTGTATCAATCACAATTAAATTTAAGGAGTCTAGTTTTTAATAATGTGCAGTGGGAGAAAAAGCCCACTTATTTTTTGGTAATGTAATTGTGCAAGATTTTTCAGTAGTAATGTAGTTCTCCAGCTGGTGGTCTGGCAGGCTGCTTGCTGTATGTTATATATATTGTTGAGATTTTGTGGTGCAAGTAGGCTGCAAAACTCACTGCTGCAATCCAGGTACAGATTGCTCTCTGTCAATAGAAAACAATCTCACATTCTTATACTAGCACCCACAAGATCAATGACCCATCATTTTGGAGAATCCTCCTTCAGTTCATTGTGTGTTTTCACTGACACCTGGCTTTAGGGAGCTCCCTGGCATGGCATAACTACTTTGCCAGGTCATGTGATTTAGACAGAGGCATAGACTCTTAAGGATTCCAAAAAAGCACCAGTTGCCCTTTAGCCCTTCAAATTGTGCAGAAGTATGCTAAGATAATTGTTGCAAATGCTAATATTTGATGCTTGCCAAGCCTGCCTTTCTACTTACACTTTGGAATGATAGTTTTGAGTCCCAAAAGAAGCCCGGTATCCTTTCCTTTTCCTGCATATGGTGCTTTGAAGTGTGTCATCCACCGCATCAGGTTGCTTAGACAGGACAGAACTTGTCTCTGTTCTTCTGTTGGCTGAAATAGCCAATAAGGAAACTTACCCAGATGAATTACTTTTGTCATTGCTGCACACAGTTGGGAAGTCTTCATGCTTTTAAGTATCTGACTTTCTACGGAACCGGAGAATAGTGTATTATCTAACTTGATAATCTAGCTTATTATAAACAGAGCAGTACTGACACCAGTTTAGCCCAAGTGGGCAGTACTTGTGCTGATCCTGTGGGGAATTGAAGATTGAAGTTGATTGAAATAAGTATTTGTAAAGTACAAAGAAAATGATGTTCAAGTACACTGTGGATACTAATGATCTCATAGGGAGGGAAAACTTCCTGAACTTGGCATGCTATTTTTTTTAATTGAAAAATGAAACTGACTCTAAAGCAAAGCCAGGTTAACTTTGTATGCAGAGTTCAGAACTTCATAAAAAATCCAAGGAAGTGCTACTTCTGTGTAGTAATAACTTTTGTTGTCTGTTACTCGCAGGCAACGCTTATTTGAGAACTTGCGCATGTTACCTCACGCACCTGGTGTACAGATGCAGGCCATTCCTGAAGATGCTGTTCATGAAGACAGTGGAGATGAGGATGGAGAGGATCCAGACAAACGCATTTCTAGTAAGAAATACCTTTTCATGATAGAACATGTCCATAGTCATATTGGATTTCATTGTTCACAACCTTAGTTGTAATAGTGTGCAGTATTAGAAGACTGGCACTTTTGTTTCCTGAATAAATTTTACTTCTGGTCTGCCACTTTTGATGTTTTTAAGGTGGCATCTATGTGCACATTTGAGCCTCTTAAAGGGTCTAATGAAGTGCTGGAACAGCGTGTGGTTTTGCATCTTATGGATCAGCCTTGCTGTTTCAAATCTATAATAGATACTTCAGAAGACTTCATGAATTTTAACCAAAGGAGCTTTACTTTTTTGGTGACTAACAAAAGACAGAAACTATGTTTCCCTTTGAGGTAAAGTGAGATACAGTGTTTAAGGGGAAAAAAAGGTCTTTTATTTGCTTTTTTGTTATGAGGCAGAGATTTTCTATACTTGTGACATTACCCTTAACTTTATAACCATAACCCTTCCATGAGCTTTGAGGTGTTCTTCAGCTATAGCCAAGAGTTTCCCTGCTACCTTTAGTCTTTTTTGATGGTGATTAGAATGATTCCATAACCTCTTATTAGTGCACTATCCATTTTCTGAACTGTTGAAACCATTCTTTTTTCTCCTGTGATTTAGTTTTCAGTATTTGATGTTTTACTTGATACATGGTTAAAATATTCCCACTCTCCCCCTGTGTTTCTGCAAAGCTATTCTTTGGAAGTTATTATGTGCATCCCAGAATATCTTGAAAGATAAGTGTTTTTAACTGTAATTTAGTTTGTCAGCATTAAATGATTATAGTATATTACTACTCATTCTTAATTTGATAGTTCTTTTTTTATTAGGGCTATTGTAGTTGGACTTTTTGATTAATTAATATCTTAAATCTGAATCCTAGTTCGAGCATCTGATAAACGCATAGCCTGTGATGAAGAATTTTCAGATTCTGAAGATGAAGGGGAAGGTGGACGACGAAATGTTGCAGATCATAAGAAAGGAGCAAAGAAAGCCAGGATAGAGGAAGACAAAAAAGAGACTGAGGACAAAAAAGCAGGTAGGATTGTGGTGTGATTTCGTCCTATATTTTAGAACTGCAAACATCAGTCCCACCAGGAGACAGATGTTTTATCTGTTAAGAGTTAATTAGTTGTTGAGATGATGTATTTATTTCCATCATATTCAAATAATCTGTTTTAAACTCAAGATACAGCTATTCAGACTAGTAAAATGTTTTCAGGCAAGGGTTATTGTTTCTTCCCCACAAGCTTGAAGTCTTAGAGCCAGGGATTTGTATGACTTAATGAAATAGCGATGAAAAAATACACGTTGGGCAAAACTTTTGTTCCTGTTTGCTTTTGTGGGGTGAGCCAACTAGTTTTCTCTGAAACAGAAACCGGATAGGGTTCTGGGGACAGTGTAATTCCAAGGACTCTTGATTTTTCTAAGAACTGGATGCATCTCAAGCTTAGGGGAACTCCAGGTCTCATTACTGCATGCCGTCATTATGGCCAGTCAAGAAGAGACCTTGCCTTGAGGCATTCTGAATCACTTGCCATTGTGCCCAGATTGCTCCTTTGGATGGATGCATGTAACATTGTACTTTAATATGTAACTAGTGACTTCTTCTAAAAGCCAGTTTCCCCTGGCTAGAAATACATACAAAAGAATAAACTTGGTTGTGCTCTTTACTTCTTAAGTATTTTAAGGCTTTTTTTCCATCTTTTGGTAAATGTAAAATCTTGTGATTTTTCAGATGTCAAGGAGGAGGATAAAGCCAAGGACAGCAGTGGTGAAAAGACAGACGCCAAAGGGTAAACACTAATTAATTAATAATGTCATCTTTTTGGAGAGTGTTTGTTAAGTCAGTACTGTATAATACTTTTCAGTTCTGTGGAGATCATTTTCAGTTGCTCATAATACTGAATATTTTAGAATCATGACTAGAAATTCAAAATTGCATTTCTAAACCAGTTAATAAAAAAAATAAAACAACTTACCAGTTTGTTTTTGCCTTTGTACAGAGCAAAATCAGAACAGCTCAGCAACCCTTGAACAAAAGATAGCCTCTCATCAGTTGCAGAACATAATACTAGAGTCGAAGAATACCTAAAAGGAGAAAAGTTTTCGTATGGAGAGAGACTGCTGATTTCATTTTGTACTATTTGGCATGGACTGTATTTATTTTCAAATGGCTTTGTTCTGTTTTTTGGCAAGTCGTATTGTGAGTTTTCTAATTATGAGGCAGAAATTCCTTTCTTCACCATGCTTTATGTAATAGTATTTAAAAATGGATGTGAGTTATTATGTTAAATGTCTAAACTGATCTATTAAAGTAATTCGCCTTTCCTGAGCTGATTTTACCTTTTTTGTAATTTTATCTTTATTAAAAAAAAAAAAAATTGTACTTGGTTGTCTTTTGTCCATCATTGAACTACAAAGAAGAAAAACTCTATATAAATTTGGCAGACTTGTACTTATCTATGAGTACCTAGTGAGTTTAAATGGACAGCTGGCAAACACGCAAGCTGAACTGTGTTGCTTTCATTGACTCCACATGTTTCAGCAATTCCTGCATGAGATGCAAACAACATGTATGGGTATACATGTGAAATTTGAACAGGCTGAATAAATGGGTGAAGGGATTCTGGAATAACGTGATCATATGAACTCACATTTTAATGTTTAAAACTCTGCAGTCACATGCCTTGTACTGTCCAAGAACCTTTCCCACCATCAGAATCTACCTAAAAAAATGATTCATTTGCTGTTCATGAAATCAGTACATGATTATTGCAAAGCTTGCAAGACAGCAAGTGAAAATTTGGATTTAACTTGTAAAAAAGCTAGAATGCATTTTAACTCTGAGCAACATAAAACTTTCTCACACCCTTGCAGAGAAAGGATTTTACTGCCTGCCTCCTTCGTTGATTCATTAGTTAGTTCTGGTGCCTGAATTGAACAGAGACCTCAGTGCCCCCATTCCCCTTTTTCTTTCTCAGTCTACAATTGTCTTACAGGTTGATATTTAATGAAATATATAAGCTTTGAAATCAAGATTTCAGAGCAGTGAACACAGAAGTTTGCAGAACTGTACTGCTACTCAATCTTTTTTTCTTTTTTTCAAATACAAATGTTTCTTGCTACTTTTTTAACCTACTTTCTCTCTGGGGTGGTTGATATATGTTGATATGGTGCCTGAAGCGCCCCAGGACGCCATTGGCCCTCCTGGCTGCCAGGGCACTGCTGACTCATGTTCAACTTGCCATTGACCAGGAGCCCCAGGTCCCTTTCCACAGCACTGCTTTCCAGCCTCTCATTCCCCAGTCTGTCCATACATCCAGCATTGTCCCATCCTGGGTGCAGAATCCAGCACTTTCCCTTCTTGAATCTGACATGGTTGGTGATTGCCCAGTCCTCTAACTTGTCGAGGTCTCTCTGCAGGGCCTAACGCTGTCAGTGTTATTAATTGTTGTCTTCCCTGATGGAGTGGACATTCAGATTTTTGCCAGGAGAAAAAAGGAGGCGAATGGGACTTCATGCTTCTCAGTCTCCAGGTAGGTGTTTATTAATTCTTATCTAAGGAGTACAAGCCATTAGCGTGGCCTAGACATAGCACAAAGCAGGGGTAAATCAACCAATGGTTACTAAAAACGTACATTATTTTTACTTTTCTACCATATTTAGTAACACAGCCAGGAACTGTGGAATTCTTTGTCCAGTCATCCCAAACTACTTTTACTGCAGAATATGGAGTAGTAGAAGAAGAATGTTTGGAGAACAACAACAATCCTCCATTTTGATGGTTTTTTGCTTTTATCTATTTACTACATTAACAAAACCAAAACCTCTAAATTTTTCACCCTGTGACAATCTTACATAGTATTCTAACATCTAATTCACACCATTGTAGATTCAAATTCTTTCCAGAGGCTAGGCAAATTTTCCCATGGACAAAGGCCAAAACCAGTGTTGTTCAGGAGGGCAAACCCCCCCAAAACAGGCAGAGAAACACACTTTGCACTCTGGGCTCCCAGAGGGCCTCTCAGCCCTCAAGGGAGTCAAAAGCTCCTCCCAGGTTTGTATCATCTGTGACCTTTCTTAGTTTCCCTTCCAGTCCTACATCCAAGTCATTTATGGGGATGTTGAAGAGCACAGGGCCCAGAATGGAGCCCTGTGGGAACCCCATCAGTAACAGGTTACCAGTCCGATGTCACCCCATTCCCTATAACCCTTTGTGCCTGAGGCATGAGCCAGTTTGCTCCCCCATGGCATGATGTGTTTATCCAGAAGGATATTCTGAGAGTATTGAAGGCTTTACTGAAACCCAAAAAGATTACATCAACTGGATTCCCTTGATCAACCAGATGGGCTACCATTATAAAAAGGAATCATTTTTGATAAACAGGATATTCCTCCCATAAAGCTGTGCTGGCTGTGACCAATCACTGTGTTGTCTTTCAGATGTTTTTTAATATTGTGTGAGGAGAAAAGTTTTGTTTTCTTAATGTCTTTTTAGCATACGCTTTGGTTTTGTATTTTTTTTAGTCTTTAATCTTTCTGAACATTTAATTTGGATGCTTGGGTAAACTTTATAAGGTTTAGATTCTTAAACACGTAGGGAGAGATATAAGGGGTTTTTTCAACACCCATGTACTTGTGCTATGTTCTTTCTTCCAGGAAAGTACCCATAAGACTCCCATTAGGGTTTGTCTGATTCTGTATTGAAAAGTCACATTTAAATTTTTACTGCAGTTTGGTGTAGCTGACAGGTGATTCCCTGCTATTTTCATGATATTTTAAAGTACATTTGCCCAGTGTTTTAAGTATTATGCTAACTTGTTCTTATATGTGACTACAGAGAAGACTTACAATTCAGTTCTACAAAGAGTAGTATGAATTCTTAATTGCCTGCTTCAAATACTTGTTACCTTTTTGTCTGAATTTAAGAAAAGACGGCAATTCTCTGTCATTTAAAGTGCTGTTAGTTTTAAATAATTTGTGGATTAATTGCTGGTTCTGTTGGAAATGAAGACTAAGTATGAGAGTAGAATTAGTGGACTGAAATACAGTATTTAAGAGAACAAAATGAAGGGGGGGTGGTTTGTATGAATTAGATTGTTGCTGGCAGTGGACTATGACATGTTTCTGCTAGACTGAGAACCTCTTCGTAATACCCATGTGATGAAGTGTTGTGTCTTTGTTTCATTTGAATGGAGATAGGTAAGGTGCAAATGCTGTAGGACCATGCTCTGGCCAAATGGTCTGTTTGCCTTCCTCTAGTCTTAGCTACTTCTCAGCTCACTTTCTCCAAAAAAAAAACCAAAACAAAGTAGCAAACCAAAAAACCCAAAACACACACACACACAAAACAAACAAAACCAAACACATTGCTCCCCCTCAAAAAAAACCCTAAATGCAACCAACCAAAAAAATCCAACCCACTCCAAGAAGAAAGGTGTTTCACTTAATATTTTGAACGTTCCCTCTGCAACCTTTGTGTGCTGTAAAAGGGTCATGGTCTGTGCCTGACCTCTGTGAGGATTGGGGAAGAATGTTTGGGCATGAGATTGGATGGTTGCTGTGAAAATTAGCTTATTTAATCTTTCAGTGAATCATCTATGCCCTCTTAGAGCACCCAAAACTTCAGAGATGCTTTTTGTGATCTTAACAGTCTTAAGGAGGAATTGCTGCATTTTTCTTTTCATGACTGAACTATGGATTCAAAGACAAGTCCTTTTAATTTAGCAAATAATCTTCTTCAAAATGAACTTGGAATTGTGGCCAAAAAAATTGAATTTATAATATGGTTTGCTTTTATGTATTTGCAAGCCCCACAGAAAATACATTTCATGTGCTTGCAGCTTCCTGTTCCTTCAGTTAGTTGCATTTTGGGAACACGAGTTCGTGTGTGGGGAAGAAAAAGTCCAAAAGGAAATTCAGAATTTCGTTTGCTCAGAGCATAGAATTGCTTACTTCTGTACATATATATGCTAGTGGTTGAAGGTGGCTGATGTGGCTACTCTTAGCCAGGTTTTCTGTGTGATTTAGAAATCTGTAAATAGAACCATATGAGAAAGTATTATGGTTAATAGATGTTGCAAATGTACAGCCTGTAAGATGATATCACATATGATGAACACAGCAGCAGAAATAGTACCTATTATCAATGTAGTTACCAACCATGGGATGTTTTTTGGTTTGTTTTTTTTTTTTAATTTGTAATAATTATCTATTTGTGAGGTGAAGATTTAGAACATGGAGACTAATGTGTGACCATATTTGGTCACATTATAATTCACTCCAAATGTTTGAAAGTTGGCTTCAACAAATAGAATTGTAAATGCAAATGTAAACATCTGTTCTTGGGTATGGTTGAAGCACTGGCATGAATGATGCATTTGCAGAGGGGGGGGATTTGGTGAGCTGCAGACATCACTGTTGTTTCCTCAGCACCACCAAATATGTTCTTTGTTCCCCATCCCATGGCAAGAGAGTAGCTGCAGTCCCTTCCCCCTCTAGAGCTGTGTCTTGTTTTAACAAGCTCTCTTTTAGTAATTTTTTAAGTGAGATAATTTTACACTTTTGAAAATCTTTCTTTAGCTAACTAAAAATATGAATGGATGCAGCCATTTGAAAATTTTGTCTTCTAAGTGATAGGTTTGCTACTTTGCTAGAAAAAAGAACCCTTCAAAATCTTTATCTCTTTTTCTGCCTCACTTGTGTCATTTTGTTTAGTCATATCACCTTTGTAAGAGTACACACAACAGGGAATTATATGAGTTTCTTTTAAAAAAAGGTTATACACCACACTCAACATTAAATTTAGTGAAGTGTTCAATTCTTTCCAGCTTATCTTAGAGAATACCATATCTTTGAAACGGCCATTTGTTTTAGACAGATGACCTGGCAAGTTATTTAATCTGGATACCAGCAGGCAGAAATAAAGAATAACTTTCTAGGTTAGAAACTTGTATTAATAACAGTGTAGGCTTAATGTTTTCTATGGTTATGTTGCCAGAAGTAGAAATAAACAAAAAAACCTAACCAATCAACCAACCAAAAAAAACCAAATCACCAACAAAAAAGCCCCTCAAAAAAGGAAAGAAAAGAAAAAAAAGCTGTGGGCAAACTTTAAGTAATTCCATGTTGCATTTGCCAAACCATCTCCACATGGGTAATGCATATGCTGAATTGTTCTTTGTTTTTTAAGTCTATTTTTAAAACCTTCTTTGTGTGATGCTCTTTTAGCAATATTTGATTTCATAAAATGCCCCAGAGACTTAGCTGGTGGAGGAAAAAAATCTATATCATTGCAGATTGTATCGTGCTGCTGTATTAAGCCTAGAAGAAAATTGACTCAGTATTTTAAAAGCAGTCTTTTCTTTTTCAGGCAATTGAAGACAGACAAATTGACATTTGGGCTTGAAGTAGAGGGAAGATCAGAGTGAGAAGGGTTATGGGTCAGAAACCCATGCTGTTGTGTGGCTGACTGAGACCTCATTTGGTCGGGAAGGTTTTCAAACACAATAGCAACACACTTCTAAAGTTTCTACTTAGTACCTTTCTGTGGAAAATGAAATTATGAGGGAGACTTCTGACAGCTCAGATTGGAAGAACAGTACTTAAACACCATGGATTTTTAAATGGAACCTTTCTGTGCTAACAGTCTTCACGTTAACCTTTTCATTATGTAAGTGAAAGGGCCATGCCTCCCTACTTACTGTTCAGGGCTTTTGTGTTGTTTCCCTTCCCTCCTTCCTCCCCTTCCCCCACTATTTTTGGCAGTGTTTTTTCATTCCCTGTTCAGTGAGTGGTAACACTGAAGGAATCCATGAATAGCCAGTGCTTCTGTAACTGCAGATACATATGTTACCAGTTCAAAAAATCCTGCTATGCACCTGAACATCAGAAACCTAGACACTCCCCTTTTTTCTTTTTATTTTTTTCTAAAGAAAAAAGCAGAATGTTTCTAGAATTGCCCTGCAGAATTTTACATGCTTCTTCCACCTAGAGACAGACATTAAAACCAGTAAAGATGGTACATTTTCCTCAAACCAGGTGTTGGTCTAAACCATTGGCACCATGGGAATAATACATAAAAGCTCAATCTCTCTATCCACAACCAGCAGGCATCCATGACAGCATGTGTACACAAAGCACAAACAAAACACTCAGAGCTTGGTGTTTTGCAGAAGTAAGGACTTGTGCTTGACTTATGGGATGAAGAAGAAGCACCTCAGCAAGACTGTGCTGCTCTGCAGCCCCCAGTGGAGGTCTCCTGTATGTGGTACTTTTAAAAGCACTTGCTCAGCTTTCAGAAGCAGTCCAAGGGGGGCCATCCAGGTCTCTGTTCAGCCTAATTTAGACTTTCTCTTGTTTACTCTTCACGGGCAGGTGTTGCTTAGCCTGGACTGCATTTGAGAGACATTTCTAAGGCTCATATAACCTCTGAAAATTATTTAGTTTGGAAACCATTCTACATGCTTCTGCCTAAAGCTATGTTAGTTGTATCAGAGGGAAATGGGCTTGGAGAAAGAAAAAATCCAACCCCTGGTATCTGTAAAGTCTGACAAAAGTGTTTTCTGTTCCGTTTACCTTTCTAGTATTTCCTGTTCTCAGATGGATGGTGCCTTAAGTCTTAAAACATGAGGTAAATTCAAGTTATGAGTTATTTTGAGTTCCTAAACTGAAAGAGCTGTTTGGGATTCGATGTTGAGAGGCGGATGAACAGCATTTCTTCAAATCAATAGCTCCAAATGAAAGTTACTATGGAGAGCCTGATATCTTGTAGTTTCTAAATTGATGAACTGAAATTTTGGAGCATGAGTTAAGCCGTTACGTGACAGCAACAATGATTACTTACTACATACGTGCCTATCAAGGTTCCTCTACACGGTGACATGAAAAATCCCTTTACAAATTTCTATTTTTAATATTAAGAATGTTTCCAGTACTGTTACAAATCCGCTTCGGTAGGGGTTAGTTGTTTGTTTTCTTTCCTCAGATTGCTAAGTCGTCTCCTGAGGGCAGGCGAGGAGAACTTGCAAAGCAGGCCTTGGCACGTCCCCACTGGGTTCATTGTCAGTGTGTGCTGAGCATGCCTGGGCACGCCACAAAGGAGCAGCAGGGCATGATACCATGGCTGGTTTGGCTCTTTGAAGCCCACGGTGATACAAGCCTTGATGAATGGCTGGGGTAGCTCCTGCAGGGACAAGTGTTGAGAAGGACCGCAAATAAAGGTGTGTCTCTTCTAACACGCTGGCTTGAAACGACCTTGCTCAGCTTTCTTGCCAGGACAGAGTTCAGCTCGGGTTTAATTTAAAATTAGGTCTCAGGTAGGCTGAGCTTGTGTATAAGTGAAACTGCTGGCTGAATGCATTCCAGCAGCAGGGCATTGAACTCTAATGTTAAGACTGGAACTGTTAATCCAGTTAAGGCTGGGTTATACGTGATAGAAAGGAAATAGAGAGGAAATCTTGCTGTTGCTGGTCTTATCAGGTGGTGCAACAATGGAACTTTTTACTTTTAGTCCTGCAGACCTTGTTTCACCAGGGTTGCCTCCTTCTTCCCTACAGCAATCTCGTCTGTTCTTGCTTAAAAACAAGCAGGTCCTGCCTGTGCAAGCCCAACTGTGAGATTTCCTGGCTACCAGGAGTACAGAACCCTGCGAGAAGGGCCTTTGGGTAAAGGTATTTGCAGAGTTTCAGATGTTGCATATCGGTGAGGGTGCACTCCTCTGTTCCCGTTCTTTTGGGGGATCACTTCTCTTTATGGGGCAGAGAGCAGCTTAGCTCTGTGTGTAATCCACGTGCTGTTCGAGCTTGTGGACACGAGCAGTTTTTGTGCCCAGCCAGAACCTGAAGTCATTTCTGGGAAGCATGAAGCGCTGCTTCTGAGGGGGTGAGAGACAGAAAAAGAGGAATCAGGGGCTCCACCTCTTCCCTCCTCCCTGTGCAGGAAGTTATATGGGAGGCTGTCACCGTGGTGGGGACATTGCCCTCCAGGACAAACGGAGGAGGTATGACCTCAGTCAGCTCTGCTCCTTTGCAATGAAATGCTGTAAACAAGGGCTGCCTGCATGTGATAGTCCTTTGTTAATCTAAACACAGCTAATATAAAAGATGTGCAAGGCCCTAGAGAAACTGTTCAGCAAAACAACAGAGCTGAGAGCCTCATTACCAAGCACTTAACTAACATGCTTCTGATTTCTTTGAAAAGAAGTTCAGAAAACATGGGGTGAAATCCTGCAGCCTTTTTCCTGAACTCGTGAATGGTCATTAAAATCACTGTTGCCCTGTTTAAGGAATTTGAAGTGTGTGTCTCAAGGCTAAAATGTGTTCAGAGTATCCCCATCTCACCCTGCTGGAATAAGACCCCAGTCCCAGAGACTGAGAGCATTGGATGATCTTTCGTCTCCATAGTGTCAGCTCAAGCTCTGTTTTCTTTATTTCGGCTTTTTTTCTTGCCCCCACATTTCCTCAGCCTGTGCCAGTAGCCCACTCAAAGGTGACATAATAAGTTGCTTTGGGCAATTGTTCTGGGACTTGGAATGACCCAGCAAAGAGGTTCTGTGCACTCATTCTCTTGAAGGCTGGCACCACTGTAGTGTGGATGGTACGTGGGAAGAGGCAGAGGTTACCTAATGTGGTACCAGTACTGAAAGAAAGGCTTATCAATTTTTCTTTGGTATTCCTTCTTGTTACACATAGGGTCACTTTCCAGGGTACAAGTTACATCAGTTTAAAAGCAGCGTTATGGAAGTATTCCATACTGAGGCTGGCCAGTCTTTCCAGTACTAGTGTTTAAATAGGGAGTAAATGAGCCCTTCTCAATAAGGCTGCTGGAAAATACTACCTGATTTTTAAAAGGATTTTCTCCTTTCCCATTTATTATTTCCATTATAAAGCAGACTTGAACATTTGATGTTTAACTCCCAATGAGTTCCTAGGCTGCTGCTCTAGCAAGGACATCTTTCAAATCTGTGATTAAAACGTGACTACTTTGTCAGGGCAAAACCTTACCTACTTCATCAAAAAACAAAAGGTCTATCTGCAAAATAATTTCTCTTGTTTGACCTTTTCACTATTTCAGCTCTTTTCCCTTTTGCCTGTTCTCCAGCCCTAGGTGGTAAATCAGGGAAATGCTGCTGCGTGTTACCTGTGAAGAACTGAAGAGCTGTTGCAAAACTCTGTTGGGGTCCTGCTACTATGTGTAGTCCTATTTATTGTTTCACTTCTGCCTGAAGTTTTGTTGTGGATGAAGGGCTTGTTTGTAAATTCTGGAGTTTCTCAGCTGGGTGAGTTCTGTAAGGGGTGGGGTGTTCAGTGTATGATTGCCAAAAATACTTGGACACATCCTTCAAATTTTTATTGTCTTAGGCTTCTTGCAGCTGCTTTTATGGGTTTTTTTCTATCCCTACTTTTACTGCTCAGTTTTTCCTGATTCATCATAAAATCTGAATTTAACCATCATGGAGACTATGCAGAATTATTTACTTACCAATGTGAAGTCCCTTCTTAAATTGTTGCTTTACAGAACTTTCTGGGGTGAGCTGGCACTTTGTGTACTTCTGAATGAGCCCTTATGGGTTGACCCCTATTTCTTCCTCCTATTGACAAAATCAGAGGCAACAGTTAGCAAGTACCAAGCCAGTGCAAATGGAAGACATTCTTTTACTGTTTTATTTTCCCTTACATCCCAGCTCTTAAGTTTTCATACCACCACTGAGTGTCCTTTTCATGATCTGAAGCAGACAATAGATAAAGATCCAGTGAAAATAGCTGCAGACATGGCATGACAGACATTGAAAGAGCATGCATAGCACAGGGTAAAAAATATTAGCAACTCATACATTCATGTTGCCCTTTTCTTTTAATACCAGGGTGCTTGTGCTACTCAAAAACAACATATTGAGAGATAAATCAGTTCTTGTTAATCTCACCCTCACATACACAAAAAAGAAAATCCCAAAAATCCCACTTGTAGCCCACTGTCTCTGTCTTGTAATGGAAATACATTATACACATGAGTAGGAATGCATTTTGGAGATTTTAAAAGGCCTGGTACAGGCAAACTGAACCCTTCTCTCCAAAACCCAAACTCTTCTGGAAAACTCATTCTGAAATAGCAGACCAAATAACCTAAAGTGGAATGGCAATCTATTTGTGTGGTTTGGATCCATCCTTTGGAATGCTCTGCTGAAATAATCCCCTATGAAAATCTACAAAAAAGCATTATAAAGACTTTCCCTTTTAAACTATGTATATTTCTTTCAAGTCAACTTTTCCTTTCTGCTCAGCAGCCAAGAAATTGTGCTCTGCATGGGGTAGCTGAGGGCTACATGGGTAAACTGGATCTAAGTGTTGTGAATTTTAGCATGACTGTACCTAAATTTTGATTGCCCAGAGGAATGCAGATTCTGAAGTGCTGTTCCTAACATTTCTGTGATACAAGTGAGGCAATTCCACTGGAAGCCTACTGAACATATAGCTTTTTAAAGGAGGCCTGAATGAAACTGATGTTTGTTTTTGAACGATCTCTCAAGCTCCCCTTGGGAGACACTAAGAGGTATTCCATTTCCCTTCAATTTATTTACCTTGGACTTTCTGAAAGTAGGTACACAAGTTTTGAATTTTAAAAAAGCAAAAAACTAGATGTTGAGAAGGGATATAACTGGAAACCTGGAATTCTTAAAGAGTCTCAAGTTCAAGAAAAAAATTTAGGGCATGTCAGCATCTCATGCTAGAGTGAGGATGAGGCATTCCAGAGCTGTCTTTAGAGCTAGGCACAGCATAATCATATTGGATAATGTTTCCCTGAATTAAGTTCTGCTGAACAAGAGACTTGTTTGATGCATCACTGTGTGGGCATGGCTGACCTGTATTTAGCTGAAAAAACAGTGTCTCCATGCGGTGCTGTAGCTGCACATCTCTGTTGGCTCTCCATTGCACAGCTGGTAGGATCTTTCAGTTCATGTTTGAAAACAGAAAGATAAGTCTTAACAGGCTTAAACAGACACTTTTAAAAATCTGTTTCTGAAAATCATTGTAGTAGCTCAGTTGATAAAGTCAGTAATCCCCTTTTCTCATCCCAGGAATGGCCATGCTGAAGAAAACACCTTTTTGGAAAGGAAAAAAAAAAAAATTCTAAACCTCATGTAGGATCAAGACAGAGGAACAATTCAATTAAATTATCTGCACCAATCTGATGCCCAGGTTGAATTCACCCTAAGGGCATATGTATTATTTTAACATACAAGATTTTCTGCATTAACTGATCACACTATTTCTAAGTAACTATCCATAAAAGAAGGGACAAACCATTCAAAATTAAGTGTCTGTGTAATACAGAAATTACAGAGGAACATCTTTTAAAAGGTCAAACAGAGACAATGAGGAAATACCTCATTTGGGAAGTTGTGGTAAAAGTGCATTGAATGAAAGTCATTGTGGAAAATTCTCAGCTGATGTCTATGAACTGAGCCATGCTGACATCAGGCCTGTTGAAACCTTGCTATTGCTATAGAGTGTTCAGAAAACAAAAAAAATATATTGATATATTTGCTCACTAAATATCTATTCACCACCCTCAAATACACAGGTCTTGGCTTTGATAGCAGAGTGTGTGTTGCTTTCCACAGAAGACAGCAAAGCTGCATTGTTCAGAACAGTCAAGGGGCAGAGAATACTCTGCCACATGCATGTTTCAAAGGTGAGTTGGGTGTCTTTGGTTCCCTCGCCCCCCACGCATTGTGCACTAATTCTGCTCCATCAGTCAGCAGATGCATTTCACTCTAGGTGTCAGCTCTGGGCTCTGTGTATTAGCTCAGGATTATTTTATAAAGACTTTTTCTTCCATGTGAAAATTGTGTGGGTGTCTGAGACCGCTTGATCTTGAATTCAGTGTGACTGTTTGTGCTCACAGTTTCTCTGAAGGCTACAGTAGGTCAGGGTTTTAAAAGCCTGGATAAAAGCTTTAATTATCTTATCAATCCACCATCAATGGTCTTGTTTAGCAGAATGTACAATAACCTGCATTTTTTTGTAGTGTGAAAGATTTTTCTTAAAAAAAGACAGCATCTGGATGAAAATGTCTTTTGAGATGCTCTCATGGGGCTGTTTTTTCTAAGAAGCACTCAGTGCCTGCAGCAGCTTGTTTGTACAGATAACTTTTTCTTATTGTACTGAAACAAGGCTGTAAGGGTGCAAATGTGTGGTGGTTGTGAAGAACACTTCGAGCTCATCTTTGGTCTGTTTTACACACAAGCTTGATCTAGGTAGGTGCTGAAGAAATACTCCTCAGCCTAGAGAAAAACATACTCTCTGCTTAAAGAAGGAATGATCCATGTATGATTTTATGCTAGTGCTTCACATGGAAATCACCATATCTATGGACAACATAATTCTTTCCGTTACTGGTGGGTTCCCTTCTCATTCCAGGGGTTTTCCAAATAACTCAAGGCTTTGAAAATGCCAAAGTCCTAACTTTCTCTTCTATTTGGAAAATATGTTTCTCCCTCTTCAAAATCAATTTACGTTAGCAAATGCTAAGGTCCTGGCACAATACTGAAAAACACCCCTTTCCTTCTTCATTTTTTTTTCCTCCATTGGCTGGAGGTTGTGATTTTTCTAAACCTTTGGCATTCAGTGCTTTACCAATCTACCTGAGGCTCTCTGTTGTTCTGTGCCAAAAGCCCACTTTTTTTTATATACATGTGCTTTTTTATAACCTGGTAACTTAGCACATGGTGTATATTACCTTCTACAGCCTTGCATGGGAAATGAGGATTTTGATTTTTGGAAGACACAAATTTTTCTGTAGCTTGATATGGTTCTATATATCTACACACACAAATATAGCTGTTCTGATAGTCATGCATTCCGTGCATTACTGAAGCAGCACATCCTTGATCATGTTCATTTATTGAGCTTGGAATAAGAGATTTAGTGGAGAAGTTACACAATTCTCTACCAAATCATCTGTATTAGCAGGAGGAAGTTTGCTTTTGTTAAATAAAATGGTAGCCATAAAATGGGAGCCTTACTTTTTAGGCCGACCGATCATCTTCACAATTTTGTCTCTTTTTGTTGTTACGGTATTTGTTCTTGAGAGGAAAAGTATTAGTGCTGTGAAACTGTTTAACATATGAAAGCATGTGTTCTTTACGTGATGATTTCTGCCTGATACTTATTTGCAGAACACACCACAGGTTGCAAATGCAGCTTTCCACTATCTCTGCTGATAATTCTCAGCTAAAGAACAGAGTCCAGGATTCTGTGTCTTGCAAAGTTTTCTGTTCTCTTTCATTTTTCTTTGTAAAATCAAAAATGCTTTGCAGTCCCTTCCTGCTTTGGAGCCAATTCTCTTCAGGATTTCTGCAATCTCAGCAAACCTTTACTTGCTTTTTCAAGTGGGCTGGTTAGGCATACAACAAGTTACAGCTTTCAGTCCTCTGTACACAGCAAAGCTGCTCCCCCTTTCTCATTGCTGAGACCACAACATGCTGGACATATCCACTCCCATAGCCCTTGCTTAAGCTCTTAAACTTGTCAACTGTTTCCAGATTTTCAATTTTTTTTTAAATTTAAATCCTGGTTCCAGCTGTAAAGTAGGTCATTCAGAGTCAGAATAAGATTAAGTTTTTCAGATCTTACTCCCAAAATATGTCACTTAGTATCAACTGAAACCATTTTGAGCACTTGCAAAAGCTAAAACTATGCAGAATAATCAAATATTTAATTTGAAAAATCTTTTTTTTTTTTTAAAAATCTTTCCAACAACATAACTACCTTTAAGCAAATATTGAATCTAGAAGTAAACTTGAATTAGTGGTGAGTACTGTCTTTATAATTTCCTATTGTCAAGCAAAAATATGCTTTGAAGGTTTTAAAAAGACCAAAAAACAAAACCCAAAGAAAATCTGCACCACCTAGTTCTGGTGCTGGAGACTGTACACTTGTCTCCCATTCCCTTCCAGTTCTGGGATTACTCCTTTTTCTGTTCTCTCAGTCAAGAATTGGACACATTTGTCGTATGAGGATCTACACAAGGGTAAATATAATGCAGTATTATATGCAGGATGTGGGTATATGGGTAGTGGCTATAAGGGAATATCTGTGCAGCTGCATCTCATTTCCAGGTTGCTGTCTTGCTGTCTTTATTAACTGCATACAGACACACCAGCCCTCGGCCTGGCCTGCCTCTTGAGTGGAAGACAGGCATATGCATAAATAAGACATGATTTCTAGATGTTGTGTAATCTTGTGATTTGAGAACTGAAAATCTGTTCCTGTATAGGATCTTTCCTTGAAGGAGGAAAGGGATGTTTTTATGGATAGGCACATAACTTTGCAGTTACACTTGAAATTAACCACCTTGAAGAAATAGATATGAATATCAGTGGAAGGGCAAAACTGCTTTGAAACTAGCTCTCTGGAAGAATTCTGAATAGTATTCCAAGATCTGCTTAAAGTGTGTTCATTTATCCTAATGATAATTTATTGGATGGGTTTAATATTTCTAAGTGCAATGGGACTTTGGGGTTTATAACACTGAAATAGATCATTCCATTTTTCTAGCCAAAGAAAGGGGAAGAGGACAAATGTAAATCTCATCCTCCTCTTAGAGGCTGAAAAACAGTAACTGTAGAAGAAGTATTTGGTTCATTATCATGTTTTTCATAGGAGTGTAATAGTAGAGTGATACTTCTGGAAATAGCCTACCCTTTTGGGATGGGAGGGTAAATGGTACTTACAGTGAGGGGTGCTTCAGTAATACAAGTATCCAAAGCAGTACTGGCAGCCATCTGAATGTCCATTCTTACTAAATGTACTAACACAACATTACTCTACCAAGAAATGGAAACACTTTAACTTCTTCCAGGAAGTAGCAAAAAAAGATGGATTTGAGCAGATGCCAGGAGATGTGTAAATAACTATGATTACATTGACCTTCTTGGATAATTAAGGCCAAATGAAAAACATGCTTTAGCAATCTGTTCTGAGGATTTAACCCCTGAATATGTAGGGTTGCAGCTCTGTCAATTCAGGCACTTATGATGGGTGAATGTCCTGAAACCCAACATGTTAAAAAAGATGAAAAGTTTGGCAGCATGGTCTTTTCTAGTTCCCTCCCATTATGCTTTGGTTCCTTCCCTCAGGACAGAGTCTGGCACAGTGAATGAACACCTGACAGCGTGTTCTGCAGGAATACAGCTAATTGCTTAAACATGAGTAGCCTCATTTTTGAGCCTGAGCAGAGAACACTTCTGGACCCATGTGCATTAAACTGCTGCATGTATTTCTGCAAGATGGAAAATGGAGATGAGTGTTTGCAAAAATTACCATTCTGCTTCTTTGTATATAAATAGTTGATTTAAGTCTCAATTCCTAAATTTATTCCAGAAAAAAAAAATTATAGCTACCCCATTTCTGCTGAGGCAGAATTGCCCAGCGCATTCAGCACTGCTGAGTAGCTTAATGATAACCATAAACCTATACCTTGGAAAAGCCATTGCCCTATCTGGCTTCCAGTTTCTAGGGATGCTCAGAGTAAAATTATTCTCACAAAAAGGAGTGAGAAACAAGTGTCATCTTGCATGCATCATGCCAATATTTAGATGTTTCAAACCTTTACATTGGGCATGGTGGATGTTGATGTCAGCTCTCTCATCAGAGCTGGAATATATTTATTTCCTCCCTGGTGGAAGCTGGTCTACTAAACACAGAGTACTAAGTAGAGTTTTTTTGGCATAAGGCTGAAATCCAAGTTGTCCTGGTGAGTTCAGAAGCCACCAGGCTCTCACTGAGCTCTTGAAGTTCCCCTGTGCACGTGGCCACATGGACTGGACTGTCTCATCTGCTGACCAGGGACTGTAATGGTGAGACATGTGCGTTGACAAGGCTGAACATTTAACATCTACATGTTGAATTCAAAAGTAGGCTTTCACACCTCATAAAGGCAGCAATCAAACTATGTATACAGATCTTTAAGCATAAACCAAGGGTATATGTACGACACTGGATGGAGAGCTACTGATTTATCGGTATTAAATTTAATAAACTAAATACACTTCTTACACAGATTAAAATCTAGAACAGCTTTGAAGTCCAGTGCCTATTATATGACATTATAATGTGCTAGGGCATATAACTGCAAGGAAACAACCATTACCATTGACCAGCTTTCAAACTGATCCAAAGATGTAACAGAATTGAATCACTATTTTGTTTTCAAAAGCATAAAATGTAATAGATTATCACAGGTTCTCCCCTCAGGGACAAGAATGTCATCCTTAGCCTTTACGGAATAATACTGAGCTTGGAGAAAACTTACAACTTCAATAGGTCTTTACAGCATCCCAGGAGTGTACAACATTCACACTTTAAAGAGCTTGTCACAGCTCTCCTTTTACTTATGTCAAAAAAAAGTTTACACTGTAGTTACAAATTCTGTTGTATGCAGATCCCAACAGAGGATTTATTTTTACTGCTTCTTTAGCTTTTTTTCCCCCTACATAAAAGCTGTCTACATGTAGGTGACAGGAAATGTTCCCTATCTCTGCAAAGACATGAGAAGAGAATTTTAAAGATAGCAGTAACTATGAAGTTTTACTTACTTTGGCATTTCAAACTGTGTGTGCCTCTGACTTAGCTGAAAATGAAGAAGTGTAAGGCAGACTATAGTTTCCTCCATTAAAGAGTCCTCATTCTGTTTTTCACAGAGAGATAGATATAAGCTTCTGGATCAAAGCCCACCTACTTTTGAGCCTCAGGAACTGTGTATTGCAGCTGACCAACCTCTGAAGTGCCAGTGCTTTTCCCTTAATCCCAGCCATACCCACACAGCCAAAGCCCACCCCATAAATTGAAGACACTCACTTGTTCAAGAATAGTCATTCACACAAGAGGCTTGGAAGCACCTGTTTGCTATGAAAAACTGCAGTTACATACATTGCACCCCATTTTCACATCTGTCTGCTTTTAATTTCATGAGGATGGGAATATTACCTGTGGCAATAATGTCTGCAGAAGGTCCTGGTGCCATCCTTTTCCCTCAGGTGTTCCCTCAGCATGCCCTGGTGGGCAGCAATCCCTTCTGCAAAACAACATGTATTCCCTGAACTGGTTTGTCCCCAGCAGAGTGCCAGGAGCTCAAAGAGAGAATTCAGAGTGACAAAAACAGTGTCAGCTTTCCAAAGTGCTCTCTAACTGAAACAAAATAAAACAAAACAAAACAAGGCAAAATAAGTACGTTTTTCTTTCACCCCAAGGATTCTGCCTGGATAAGGCTGGTCCCATGCACAGCTGAAGCCATCCCCTGGCACTGGTGGGACTCCACGTGTCAAAACCTCCTTGCACCCTGCCAGGTGCCTCCAGGCGCTCTCAGACACACACAGGCAGTCCAACTGTAGGCAGCTTTAGGGCTATCAACACAGAGCACACTGGGCTCAGTCCTGCTCCTGCTCTCTCCCTTAGCTGCAGCGATGCCATAACCTGAGTGCAGGAACAGGGAGGTTAGTTTTTAAAGCATGCAATGGAGTTTTTGACTTTTACAGGAGTGTTTTGAGGTGGTTTGACTGCACTTGTAACTTCTGGTTTAGTTTAGCAGAGCAGCTTGGAGAAGCAAACCGTAAATGTGTTGAAAGCAAACAACCTGCCTCTTTATAACTTTTGTGTTCTCCCAATTTCCTCTAGTGCTGTACCTATAGGAGAAAAAAAAACCCACAAGCATTGTCACCAGCCTCGTGAGCTCACAGCATTCTCATGATAAGACCCAAGTGTTCCCAAGGCTGTCCCAGGACTATCACCCTGTCCTGCATCAGATCACACTCTGCATTTGCCCAAAGCTTCTGCCTGTGCATCTCCACACACATGCACAGCAGCCCCAGGAACTGCTCTGTGCTGTAGGCCAGTTTTGATGTGAGACAATCTGGTTCGCCTGGTGGGCAGCACCAGGGCATGGATACTGCAGTGAAGAAATATACAGAAACACAGCCACTATATCCTTTTCCAAAGTGGTTCAGTTAACCAAACCCTCTTGTCTGCCCAGAGGTATTAGAATGAATGACTGCTCCTATGCTGTGTAATGACCAGGCCTCAAGCTAGCAAACATTAACCCTATGAAATACAATTTTGCTTAATTCAGTTTTACTAAGGGTGCATCCAGTGGCCTGGTGGACTTGTAAAGCCCTGTTCTTTTAGTCTGAGGTAATACTGCTTCTTTGCAATGCATAAGTTGAATACCCCATAGTGAGAGAGACCAAAATTATGAGCATGAAAACATGCTCAAGAGAATCAGAAATTAATGTACATAGAAACAAAAGAGTAATGATTGTTCAACCACAGGAACTTGGGTTTCAGGGTAAAAATATCCATGTCAGTGCTGGAGAATGGATGAAAACCCAAGCAGCTAAGATGGAGAGAGGAAGAAGAAATTAATTTAGCCAGACCTAATTATGTGGGAAGGTAAGGTACTTCCCTCAGATGTTCATCCTCCTGAAAGAAAACAACCCTGAAACTTCCAGAGCTTTAGATTTCTTCCAGCCGGACAGAAAGTGGTGTTTCACTGCTGAGGACAAACCACATTTGCAGGCAAGGGTGGAGAGACTGAAGGAAAACACCACATTGTTGCATTTGCCTTGTTTAATGGTCTAGAGGGACACTGGAGTTTTTTGTTATTCCCATCACAGCAATAGTAAAACCAGTATTATGAATGAGATTTTAGTCATCCATATACATGCATGTGCGTGCATACACAGATGCTGCTCTCCCAACACAATCAAATTGAAACTGGTTTTTTCAGCCAGGACTGCATTGTTATAATAAGCCTTTTAGATGGACAACTTTACAGTTTAGTTTCCTATAAGCCCAGTAAAAGATCTGAGAAAGTACAAAACAGACAAAAGAAAATTGAAATGGAATAAGCCTGTTGATTGCTCTCTTTTTAGCAGAACCCAGGATTGATGAGAAAATCGCTTACTGATTGACAGCTTAACAGATCTGAACCTCCTCAACAGTGTCAGTGCCAGCATTTTATCCAGGTATATAGCAGTAATTATAGTAGTGGAACTGGAACTCAGGGGAGTCAATATTACTTGCAAATGTAAGAAACTGTACTTATACATGGTGTGAAGCTAGTAAGTCTGTGCCACTAGGATTGATATTTGTGCCTGCATTTCCCTGTTTGAATGAACAATGTGGTTTTATTGTTTGTGAAATTACAGTTTCTGTTCTCCATCTAGGAGGTACTTGATAGAAAACAAAAGATGCAAGTCCATATTGTGCATCAGTGTACCAGTGTTCTGCTTCCAACAGACTGCGCTCAACACCAGCTACCTTGAGGTGCTTCTGCTTATTTCATAAAGCTGCTGCCCCTCTGTAGGTTTGCATATGAGCAACCAGCCCCCCTAGGCAGCCCAAGAACAGGATGACCCAACCATCAAATTCCCAAACAGAAATCACAGCTGGAAGTAAAACCTTTCAGCTCTCCATCCCAGGGAGCTGCCCATCTGCCTTGAGCGAGGGAGGGAGAAGGAGCATGTGTTTCTCAGAGAAACACATTTCCCCTGGGACTTACACTAAGCACATCCTACATATTTCACATAAGGTACTGAAGAGCCCTCATGTAGGATCAGGGCTCTGAGTGGCTTGCTGGAGGGTTAGGATTTTACTAGCCTGAGTGTAGGAAGGCATCACGCCCCATTCCAACCTCCCTGGTCTTCCCCAGTCATCCAGACATTCACTTTTTAATGTGTCTAAAGAAGCATGTTACACCCCTGAATCCAGTTTATCTTCAAAGGGCAATGTATCAAGACAAAAAGCCAAAAGAAGAAGGAAGGGGAAGTCTTCTAAATCTCCCTTCCACCCCAAAGGACCTCCTTCAGGCCCACCAACAGCAGCCTTCACAAAAACACAAACCCAGAACTAAACAATGATCACAATTATGTTTTATGCTTGAAAAAGCAATTAGATAAGTGATACTTCTAAGAAAGTAAACTTCTTCTACAAATGCTTGCTACAGACCTAAACACTTTCTGAAATACAGCAGCTTGCAGCTGGAGAAAGAGAACGCCACAGCATTTATGTGTAATCATTTAGGAATTATGTTAAACAGTTTGATGAGGAGAAAATGCAGTTTTCCTGAAGAAAAATTTCTAAAGAACTCACTCACAGATTTTGGAAACAGAACCCAGTGTACCAGATATCTCTGATAAGACTAAGTAATTTCAAAAGTTTCTTACTATTGCTACAACTTGTTCAGCTTCAAGGAGTTTAGTAAAAGTCAGTGCTTCTGCTCAGACAACCTTCACATAGTCTTTTTTTTATCTCTGTTATAAGCTTGACCACAAATCCACTGAAACAAAAAAAAAAAACCAACCCTCTCCTCATTTTCCAGTGGGACTGAGTTGGATGGAACATTTTATGCAACTGGAATAAATAGCCAAGAAGGAAGCATAAGATTATTAAGAATTTCTTTGGAACAAACTGCAAGACACCATACAGGATTGATTCTTCACCAATGAGGAGTCAGCATAGTTTAGAAATCCAGGGTGCATTTTTTTTTAACCTGCTGTAACAATAACTACTCCAAGTTCTTGTACTACGCCAAGTTCTTGTATCACTCTGAAGTTATTACCCAGCCCAGTCCTTGGAGTGATGCTATCAGGTTCTCTTTTAGCTTTGTTTCCATTGCAAGGGACAGAGGAAGGAGGACAGAGATAGCAACAGAGAGTAAATAACATTAAATGATAATATTAGTAAATATATTTGTTTCCTGTCAATCTCAATACAAACTGGAGCAAGGTGATAAGAAGAACTACCACTCCTGACTCCTACCAGGGCCCTTGCTTCCAGTTGTGGCAGACAGAGGGAAAGAGCAGATGCCTGCTTGGGAGCAGCAGAGATGGGACAATTGACAGTTGCTTCTTCTTATGATGCACTTAATTGAAAACAGAGGTTTTCTTTTGCAAAGCACATTGACCTACATTTCTCCTCTGACATAGGAGCTTCCTGCTCAGCCTTGAGGTTTGTCACACTTCACTTTTCCCAGCTTGGTAACTACAGCCAAAGACCCTAGTCAGCAGAGGTTTAAGGCAGACTGATACCAGATCCTGCAGATCCTGTTAGTTAATCCTGTAAGTAACCAGAGAAAGCTTCCTTTGACCAAGCCTGCTTGCTGATAGCATGAGCATACCATATTCACTCTCTGTAGGAACTGACACACCGCTTTTTGCAAAAAAACAGGAGGCAGGCAGACAGACATTTGGACAGATGATCTGTCTGTATACCTTTAAGATTGTTTAAGTTTACTCTTTGGATTGCTTAGTCACAACTGCTCTTTGGGTGAGGGGGAAGGAAAAAAAGAAAACAAAAAGAAAACCTTGAGAAAAAAGTTCCTTGAAAAAGAAAACTTATTCAAGAAAGGATTTTATTTCTCATTTAGAACAGAGCAGAATCTGATATGCAGAACATCAGCTATTAAAACAGTCAAAGTACAGTTTGGTCAAGACAAACTTCAAATACAGAATCATATTACATGGCATATTCTTTCAAAGGAAAATACAGTCAGGCTGTGATGAATAGATCAGCTGCATGAAACTTTCTGTTACCAAAATGCAGCAGTGAAATAGTTAACAGGTCTGGCTTCTACATTGTCATAAGGAGACTTCATTGCTAGCATCCCACTGAGATGAATGAAGGCAGCTTATGTCTAGTGTTATTGTTTCCATGTGTTTGGCTCCAGACTCAAGCCAGCATTCCTCTCAGTTTATACTTGAAAGGTTATCTTCACAACCAGAAGAGACAGAAACTTTCTGTAAATACATGTATGTGTAAAGAGGAGGGCAAATACAGGTTAACTCCACTTATTCAGTTCCAGCTTTCCTGAATTAATGTTTTGATAGTTATAGCAAAAAGAATTTTGTTTACAGAAGCTTCTGATTATCTGAGTGGCAGAGACATCCCTTATAGCACATTTGGTCTGTTTTAAATACACAGGGTGATCTGATCAATATTATCACAATTTTATCTTGTGGTTGATAATTTTTAGTCTTTTAGGCTTGGCAATAAAGTACCAGCTAAAAAAAACCACAGCAAAGTATGCAACAAGGAATTGCAAATGGAAGAAACAAAGTCTGAGCATAACTTTGAAAGGGAAAGGTAAATAATCTGCATTTTGGTAAATGAAAATATATTGCTTGTAACAATAGTGCTCCAGAAGGAAAATGTCTGAAAAGACTGGAATTATTTCAGTTGACTTGAGTTTTATCATGTGAGTCTTGCTAAAGCCTGTTTGGTTCTTTTTTCCCCACTTTCTCCACCAGTGATCTAACACTGAAATTTCAGCATGGAAGAGTACCTGTAATTGTGCATTACCTGTGCTTCCCTGGAGACAAGAAGGAATCAGAAACAGCTCGTGCAGATCAGTATTTTTACTCTACTTTGAAAATTATCCTTCTTTTCTGACTGACAGGATTTAGATAAAGCATAATTATTAAAGTATTTCTCTTTGGGAGCACTAAAAGTGTTTCCAGCAATACTATTTTTGGGTATTTTTGCTGAATCCCGAATTCTTCTGATACAGAGGCTCATATATATGCCCTAGCTATAACACTGTGTGGTTCTTATTTTCTGCAGTACTAGCTAATAGATCAGCATTTTTCTTCTTTAGAACATGAGATTTTCATTTAATTTTAAAACTGATCTATGAGGATATCATTCTACAGACTATTTTATTAGACATCTGGCAAGAAAGGAGGTAACATACTGACAAGGGTGATGTAGTGCCTAACTTCTAGGCTTCCCCCCCTTCTCTTAAGGTAGTAAGAGCCTCTTACAGAGAGCCATCAGAGCCTTATGCAGGCAACCTCAATTCCAGCCTTGACCTGAGCTCTCAGTTTCTTGCCAAGAGGCCTCCCAGAGCTTAGGACTGCCATGAGAAAATATGGGTTTAGGTGGAATTTTGGATGTCTGAGAATGGTCCTTGGGAGCTCAGAGAACCACATCCACAAAAGCAAGTCTGAGACTGGGATGCAGACCTGTAAAGCAATTGGAATTGGGAGACAGGATTATGTCTTAAACTTGGTCATCTTTAGCAGCAGCTGCAGGACAGGACGTTAGTACTTCTGTTCTGCGGGAAGTCCTCCTTTAGGCACCTTAGTCCAAAGCTGAAGGCAAGACATCATTATTCATGTGCCCAACAGCAAAATCATAGGCTCCCCGAGGGGCTCTATAGCCCCCAATATTAATTACCCAGATAAATTAGCCTGGGGTAGATAATTTGAGAAATAAAACTTGCTGTAGGCACCAAATGTTCCCAGAAGAAGTAATAAATATCTTAAATATATAAAATAAGAAACCCTGACTAAGAATTAAGTGGGGTTTTTCCTGTAAAAATCTCTTTTTCATGGATTTCTAGTTTCCACCACAGAATTTGTTGAACAGCCAGAGACAAATTCTTAAATGTACAAATGTTCTAATAAACTTTTGCCAAAGGAAGAGTTTGGCCACCTAGTGAAAGCAGCGGGCCCATTTCTCTTTCAGCCTGAAGTGGCCAGAGTGCTACACTGATCTACACTGCAATGCACAAATATGTTTTACAAGAAGCTGTGCCTCTATTCATCTTAATCCCATGGGATTTTAGTGGCACTAACCAACACAGGCACTCAGGTCCACTAGTAATGGCAGCCCTCTGGTGCCAGTGTGACAGGCTTTAGCAATAACCATTCCTATCCAAAACTTCACCAATTTGTCATTACAGACAATGACATTTCCTGAAGTTGGAAAGCTCTTGCAGAAAGCCTCCAAGGTCCGAGCAGTGGATGCCAATGAGGTGCTCCAGAGAAAACGAGCCCACGCCTATGGGGACAGGGCAACCTGGAAAGGTCCCTCCTTTTAGTTACTGTTACGGTGGCACATTGCTTGAGCAACTTTAATTGCCTCTTAATGAAGGTTCATTTTAATGCATGAAGCAGGAGTGAACATGATTGTTGACTTTTAAGAGATACTGAAAAAACAGAATACAATCAAATTCCTATCATTAGTTAATGAGAACAGGACAGAAGTGATGAGGTTAAAGCACAACAGAGAAAACTTAGCCTACATGGAACACTCATTTGCAGAGTTACACCGAGATGGATTTTGTCATAGTAACTCGTGCAAACATTTCAATCAAAAAATATTGAAATTTACACTAGATACATTTGCAATGAAGATGGTTCCCAGGACAGCAAGTTTGAGATGCAGGTTGGACTGAATTATCTCCTCTTTTGTCTAGGTCTCTATCGATTTTTCCTTATGCACATCATCCTTCTGTCCTTGAATGACTCAAGAAAAACTACAGAAGTTTTCTTGACTATTTTATGACCCAGCTCTACTCTTTTGTTTCCATGATCATGCCTTCTCAATCCTCTGGGATCGCAAACTGTCTCTCTTGACTGCAGAAATTTAATAAGAACCAAATTTTGATCTTAGTTGCATCTATTCAGCCCCAGTCTAATAAACAGCATTATATGAGTGAAATGGTAATTAGATAACACAGCTGAGGTTAAGTGTGAAGGGAATAGTTCAGTCCCTCTCACACTCTCAGGGCTCAGGATCTCCTTTATGGCTACATACCAAACAGTATTACACTCCCAGAGGAATGGAGAGGGCAGTAATCTTCGCTGGGATGCAGGGTTGGAGCTCTTTTGGCTGCTGGGTGGGGAATGCAGTGGCTTGGCAGCATGGAGCCAGCACAGCAACAGTTTAAGCCTCACAACATCCACAAATATCAGCAAATCTATCCCTTAAGCTCCCAAACTTGAGAGGATCTATTACAGCAGAAAGAAACGCACAGCAGAAGTGCATGCAAGGATGAAAATAATATCTGGAGGGAGGAGAAGAGATTATGAGCAGGTAATGTTGCCTGAATATGTGAGACTCTCTATTCTGCTTTTCCTTGTATTCTTGTATTAGTTTGATCCTATGCAGGGCTTACCAGAGAGGTGAGGTAGAGTCACCAAAACCAGGGGAATTAGAACATTCTGTAGCACTGCCCCCTGAGAGACATCCACAGCAATGAAGTAAAGTGTAACAAAAGGCAGAAAATCAGGTTCCTTTGTCTCAGTGGACCAAGGAACGGTGGACTGCTCATAGGGTTTTACAGAGACGCAGGTTTTCCTTATGCACAGGACAACTGCAAAGACAGGATCCGTTCCCTCTTGAGGTGTTGGTTAGGCAGGAGAAACCAGAGAACCTCATTTCCATCATAGTGGGTTTGCATAACAAACACTGCGGAGGCCTCTCCTCCCCTTTGTTCGTGTTAAAGCCATCTGCTTAACAGCTGCAGGGGACACACACGAAGGACAACCTCAAGCCACAGTTGCAGACAGACGCTCACCCCAGCCAACATGCTGCATTCATAAACCTACCAGCAGGAAACCAGCCCAGCAAACACTCCACCACGGGGACAGGAGACAACTTCCAGCTTCCAGGGAGGGAGCAGGCAACAGACAGGTTTTGTCATACCTGCATGCAACATTAGGCTCTGCAAAAATGCCCAAAAAACAATTCCAGATCCCCCTGAGGCTGGAAAATCTCTACAAGGCAGCTACATCTATGTTTTCTTCTTTAGCCATACAAATTTTAGGGCATTACACTTCATCTTCCAAATCTTTCTCAGACACACCTCCATGTGAGAAGGCTTGCCCAGGGGCCACACACACTTCATCCTCTCGGTACTACAGACTTACCAGTTCTTATATTATGGATGAACACCCACATAGTACATTATTTTTTTAGGCTTTCTTATGAAGACTGCAAGCAGTTGTCATGAAAGCCTAGTCTTCTTCCTTCTGGAAAGGCAGATTTAATTAGTGGCTACTTCCTTTTAGTTAAAATGACAAAGACAGGATCCTGGTAGCAGCTGTGAATAAATACTTAAAGACTTAATTACTTTCCCTTTCTCTGACCAAATGACTACCTAAAAACAGCTGCAATGCAGGTAGTCCTGTGATAGCATGCTTCTTGGAGAAGTTTTCAGGTCAAGCAAAATTGTCTAAACTAATGAAAAGAAAACAACTAACAAGCTGGGAAATCAGAAAATAGAAATAGATGGTCCTTTTCCTTCTTTTGATTGGGCTCCTGACTAGGAATTTCTAGCGGAACTACAGTATATCAAAAAAAAAAAAAAAAAAAAAAGAAAAAAGAAGGAAAGTTTGTTTAGGTACAATTTAAATGTCTAGTTTACTATTTGAGATTTATGAATATTTCTATACAATTTTCCTGGACAAATCACAGCTGTGAAGAATGGTGTTCCTGACATGCAGGATTCGGGCAAACAGCATGTATGGGGACTCTGTGTATGTGCTGTTTGGAGAAAGCACATGTGGTTTTGTGTGCAAAATTCTGGCTAAAAATACAGTGGTGCCTACCAGACAGGGTCTAAGTGACTGAGCTACTGCAGTTCTCCTTTCTGGCTGTGCGTGGCCAGGGTGGATGGTGATGCTATTGACATATTTTGTATTTTACGTGCTTTGAGGAAGGAACAGCAGGGAGCCAAGCGATTGGAAGGCCCTATCCTTTCTCACTGTCCATTCTCTCCATGCAGGTTCTGTGGAGAAAGGGGAGATAAATCTTCAGGGACCAAAGAGGAGCTTGACCCCATGGGATGGTGGAGCAGGGCCAAGAGCAATGTTTACTTTGTACATTATGCATACGGTGAAGCAGGAAGAACTCCCCTACAGGCATCTTTTTGTCAGGAATATCAAGATTATAAAGCTCTTGCCTGGTCATTAAGAAAAGGTCAAGCTCAAAGTCTGTCATGTCATTAATTTAAAAGGTAGGTTGAACACTAAAAGAAAAGAGCTTTGGGAGGCCCTCAAACCGCACATATATGCTAATAACAAGACTCTAGTTTCAGCCAGAATGTTTCCAGTTGTTACATTTCAGCCCCCATTTTTTAAGAGCCTTTCGCCCTTACAAGGAAAACAGCCTGAGAGAGGATTCTGTGACTGCCTGATGAATTTTCTACACTGGTTTGGAAGGAAAAAATTAAATCTGCAATTCCATTTTTTGTATGAAGAAAAACTGTATGCTGTGTTGACAACTGTCGGATTGTCTTCTCTTAAAATCATTGGAGTTTTTTTCTTCCTGTAGGCTGAACTCAAAGAGACCCATTAATGTGACTTTTACAAAATGGAGCAGTTAAGGAAGAAAGGTAAAATGGATGCTTTTGGGCTCTTCCTTGGTATGGTCCACCGGAGGCAAGATCTGAGTGAGGCTGGCTGCTTTGAAGTGGCTGACAGCAGCTCCCACCTGCCTTTGCCGCTGGCTCTGTGAGGGTCTGGTGAGGAAGGAGCAAGACGACTCCTCCCTGATTCGAGGATGGGTCTGCAGAAGGCTAAGACATCTTGGCACTGGGCAGCGACAGAAATCTTGTATAATGCACAGTAACATCTGGCCCATGTCATCTTTTTCTGGTTCAGCTGATGCTTTTTTTTTGTGTGAAAATAGTAAAAACAGATCCAAAGCCTCCATAATTGAAGCTGCAGCAGTTGTTTCTTCTATTATTATTATTATTTGAGAAAACCTTTATAGCTCCCTTTAGATTTTGCAGCTCATGGATCATAAATCTGCTCTTCAAAGTAAAGGAATGCAGCTTTCTGGCGCTGGGAGCTGTCACATCTCCTGCAGGAAGGTAGACAGCCTGACTGCTTCAAGCTGTATAATTGCAACAGCCAAAGAAAGGATTCACTTCTCTTTCCTTTCTAGGTCACACAATATGAGGAGACAGACAAGCTGTCATTATACCGTCCCTCAAAAACATATTTCCATGCTATCCTTTCTAGCTATTCCCATTTCAGTTGAATGAACAGAGCAAGGGCAGGAGCAGCTCAGACCTTGCCTTGTTCACTTTCTTTCACACTGAGCACTTCACGCTTCCTCCAGAGCTCTTGTAGGTGTTACATGTGCCTACAATCACTTTCTCCAGGCCACTTGGAGGGCCGGGTTAAGTGGGAAGATTGTGACCCCTCTGTATCCAGGGGGTCCTCCGAAGGATGGGTATTTTGAGGGCAGAGCGCCATAGCTTTGCTACAAGGAGGGATCATCGTATCAGAGATTCCCAGCATGTCCCCTTTGCAGCTGGCAAGTGGTGGGAACGCCTGTAGTGCTGCAGGCACTGGTGGGAGAGGCTGCAGCTTCCTGAGTGCTGGTAGTGTGTGTCCCTGCTTTGAAGCAGATGAACCAGTAGCCCTAAGGAGCAAAGGAACTCATGGGGATGGTGGTCAAAAGAAGGGTGCTAGAGGACCACTGTGGGATATAAAGTTCTTGTCTTCCTGGGCTTCTTGGTTTTTCCTGCTTTCATCTCCAGGAGCAGAGTGCCCTGTCTGTGTTTTTATAGCCTGGAATAACAGATGCTTTTTACTGAGTGCACGGACAGACAGCCTATTGTCTGTGTTTGTGCCTCAGAACTGCATGGTGGGAAGGGCTATTGGCACTTGCTTTTGTTTACTCTGTTTCTAAGGATGTGTGGTCCTTAAAAGGATGGGGACCTTGCTGTCTTTCAGGTGTTTTTATGGGCCAGGCCAGAACATAGCCTGTTTGCGTTATGTTTACTTTTCCCAAAGTAACCCAACTATGCCATGGCCTGAGAAGGACCTCCATGTGCATTTAATCTGAATGGACTGCAAGGGTATCCAAATAGCCCCAATAAACAACGGTGGCCTATCTCAAAATATTTCCTGGTTGTGCACATGGCAGTGTAGGCTGAGATTAGCTAGAAAATCTGGCTTGTGCATACATATTTTCTCTTCTTTTAGTGTCCCAGTGGGGAAGACAGTCCCTGAAAGGCTATGAAGCATGGACTGACTAGCTTTCAGAGCTTACTCCTTGCCAGCAGCCTCTCTGTGTGAGGCCAATAAAATTTGTTTGCACTTGACAACAATAGAGTATTTTTGCCTTTCACAGTGTGTCTCCTCGGGACTAACTGCCGTTTGGGAAGGCCCTTAGGTCTATCCCTCCCTTTTATCCCATGCAGGATGAAGACACCACCCTTTCATGCCCTGCCTCTAGAACATGCTTGCTTGCTATAAACATTGGGGTGGGTTACAGACTGGGTGGAGTGGAGTTGCTTCCAAGCACTGACCTAGGAGGGGTCAAAGGAGGGCTAAAAGCAAGGGATGTGGAACTTGTCTCTCAAGTCAAATAACTCATGGGTGAAGGGTGTTCTTTGAGGAGGCATTGAGATGTGGTAGGAGTGGGAGGCAGCTAGCTGTTCTTCCTGCAGGGCTAGGAACAGACCATCTGATATAATCCCCTCATGCTCACCCCTTTTCCCACCCAGCCTCTGTCATCTGTGCCAAGGGGCTGAAGTAAGAAGGTTGATCACTTAGAGGGGAGGAAGGGCATAGGGGGACTTCCAAGGGGATGTGAAAGCCAACTCAGAATACAGTTACATTCATGTTCCATCTCTCCTGATAAATGATGCTTGGGAAACTTTTTGAGTGGTGGAATGGGAATATGATGTGTTCCCCTGCAGCACAAGTGTTTCTCTTCTACTCCCCTACCTGCTAGAGGTTTTTTTAAGAATGGGCAAGCAGAGCATGAGTGTTTTCAGTTTGGCCAGTGTCGCTCTTTGAAGCACACTAGTTTCAAAGACACATGGGACATAAGCATATGACATACGCACACATCAGAGTAAGAGTTGAACCGAGGCATTTGAGCACGCCATGTAGCCCTGCTGGGTCAGAAAGCAGTGCTCTCTTCTGCAGGGCTAGAGCTCACTTTGACACTGGGACATGCAGAGGCCTTTTGCTTTTTGAAATGGTCAGCCCCAGGTTGACCACCTCACATCTGGAGGGCACTGAGGTCCCAGGAGCAGTGCTAACCCCGAGTGCCCAGGAGGCTGGATCTGCCCTGTTCTTTAGTACAGCAAAAGCTTTTTCACCAATCCAGTGACCCTACTGAGAGGGGTCAGGCACTAAGCATTGCAAAAGTTTTTTCTCTCCAGCTCTGTGGATGTCAGGGAAACTTTTGGATCCTTCTTCTTTCTCTCCAGCCTTATGAGATAAACGCAGATTCTAAAAAATCGGGGTAGTGGATCAGGGGTTGTGCATGGGATTGCTAGCCTACTGCAAATACAGAGAAACAGAGCCTTTCTAAAGAATGATGTAATGAGCTGTGGGCAGATGTTTTTCCTAGGGCGACCCAAATACTCTGCAGGGGGGTCTTGTGTGGCAGTCTAAGTTGCCCAATGAATTTGTGAAAAAAGCTCATTCATGGAGATGTGACACCCTTGCTGCCACAGCAACCCATGGAGCAGCTGGGCAGACCCCACCGTGAGGGGGAAACAAGTCCTGCGCTAGCCAGGGATTGCTCACCCGATGGGTTGCTGACTGTGGCTCTTCTTTTGCTCACAGCATCTTTGAAACCTCTCACCAACTCCTTTTGTTGTGCTGAGCACGTCTGCTACAAAGCCCTTATGAAATAAAATACTGGTCCTGAGAAGGGTAATTATTACAGGTGTTATGATCCAGAAAAAGTTTTCTATTAACTCAGATCTACATTGCTTAAATTATTTTGAAAGAAAATGACAGTGTCTCTATTTCAAAAACGGTTAGAGAGTATTATATTTAATACAGTTGTCTAAAATATGACACAGTATATTTTACTGCTGTGCAATAAAAAAGAAATGATGTGAATAGTTATATCTTCTTCAAGCTTAGCAGCTGGATCTTTTTTTTTTTTAATCCTAGGAGCTTGATTTGCCCAGCTCTTGTAAGGGACAATTAAATTTAATGATCTACACTTCAAAAAATGACCTGTGATTCTGAGAATTTTAATTTAATGGTTTTCCTGCTTGAAATATGTCTGAAGTGCTTTATTGTTTAAAATAATGGTGTTTGGTGTTTCTTGAAAGTCAAAATGGAAACCTCTCAAGAAGACAGAACCAGCTTTTCCCATATAAAAAGCTGACATACCACACTAGAGTAATGCTATTCTAACAGGCATTTGCCTATTGGTTTGAACACGTATAACTAATTGCAAAAGGTGCTTCATTGAATTTTTAAACATAAGAACACAAATTTTGGAGAAGGAATTATAATTTTTGTTAAAAGGCTACTAAAATCTCTTTCTGATGATGCTTCCTAGTTTGTACAATAGCATGACGTGACATTTCCAATGCAGCTGTTTCACTTCCATGCTAGACAATTTGTATGGTCAGTTTGGTAAAAGTTAGAAGCTTTAGTGAGGTTTTCTGGATCATTTATAATCTGATGGGGTTTTTTTGAGATTCAAAATTGCTGACAGTGTAGAAAACCTGAAGGGGTAAAGGAGAAAAATCAGCAGAAACTATGACTTGTGGTTTTCTTTGTAGAGACATATTCCATAGCAGTTCATATACTTATTTAATTTTGTAAAGGAATATTTGTTTGAAAGGGATACAGAAAGCTTTGCCTGCCTGTCAGTGATAAATCAACTTTTCTGAATGCTCACTGACTCCTTTGGAGCCTGGAAATGTATTGTATTAGCCAAAGAAGTTAATGAAAAGTTAATGAAAAAAATTAATAAAAATGTCAATTAATTATACCATTACTTGCATTTAAGTCAGCATTTACGACACCACAGTGCTGTAGATGAGAAGTAGCTCTTGCTCCTGTCACATGCAGGAGATCCATGTACTGAAGTCACTTAGATGGGTCCCATAAAACAAACACACAAAATTTGGGTTTGGCAGTGGGCAAAACTGAAGCCTTGCTGTTTATTTCAGGCCATCACAGCAAAAGTGGAATAAAGCACAGCAAGATAAAATCAATTAGTACACAAAGTATTTTTATGCTACGGATTTAGTGTAATGTTCTCTGCATAAAAATTGTGATTCATTCCATTCTTCAATGTGTTTAAACCATGGGTGTTCCTTAGCAAGGGACATCCTTATACATGCTATTTTATGCAACTTGGTAAGTATAGGCAGCATTCGCTCTAGACAGCTGTAGATCAAATTACAAGTAAGCCACAGAGAATGGTTCTGCAGGGGGAACCCTGACTCCCCTACTGGGCTCCTGTGAAAGACTTGGCCAAAATCCAGCTGACTTTGCTCCCCAACTGCAAGCAGCCAGACTGCATTACACTGCTGGCAGCACTCAGCATCCCCAAGGAGGTTTTTCCGAGCAGAGTCCAAGAGCAGCCACCACCCAGGGCTGCACAGTCTGGTCTGCAGCTGGGGGAACTTTGTGCTGTAACTCATTGCTGGGGTGGTGGCCAGGAGAAGACCCATGCAGGGCAGCTGGAGCCTCACCTCCTCCAGCCACCAATGCAGCTCCTGCAGTGCATGGCGATGTTGGTGTGGCTGTGGCTGCCTCTGCATCCTTGCCTTTCTGCTCGTGACTGTCCCCATGGGCTGAGGAAACATTTGACACAGATGCTGCCTACAATGTTGTTCTCATGGTTACACAATATCAGAGGCATTGGTCTACCCAGGGTGCAGGACCCTGGGCACTTGCATCCCCCCTCAACCCTTCCAGAGAGTATTAGCACTGATGCGAGGGTACGCCCCCATCTCACATTCTTCAACAGAGAGGAAAAATTTGCTTCACACAGGTAAAGCTCTGCTCTCACCATGGACTGTGTAACTCACATGGTAAACCTGGCAACCCAGTGATACAGCATACAGGGCAAATTTATAAATAAAACCTTTATTGTGTACAAATGATGAGGAGACTCTAGTGTTACATAAGGCCATGACTTTAATGGACTTTAATGGAGCAGTGGCAGGGGGAAGGCCTTTACCAGTTTCTGTTCTGACAGTTACCATATACAATTACCATCCTTCACCAAAATGTTTGCAGCCATGCTTAAGACTGGTTTTCAAAGTTGTGGCGGACGCTCATTTGTGCTGTATGCCAATAGTCATCTCCTGCAAGACAAATGGGGTTTTCTATAAATCTGTGAGAGACTGGACTGTTAATGGTTAACGACTCAAACAATAGACCACCAAGGAGGTACCTGGGCATTCCCACCTGAATCTGAGCAGATAGAAACCCAGTGGGCCCTGTGCTTTGTGGGCTCCTTTCACTGGGTCTAGACTGAAACCATCATTTTGATAAAGCTGGGACCCCCACAGCGGAGAAGACCAGAAGAAGAGGACCAAATGGATGCTGTCAGGATCCATGGAGTGGTAATATTTTTTTCTACTTAATCCGCCTTTCTGTCACTCTCTTTCTTTTCCCCCGCTAGACCCCTTTTCCTATTTCTTTCTCCCTCTCTACATCTCATTTACTTTTAAATAAAAATCCATACTATTGAATTCAGCATATGGTCTTTTTTGCACCTTAATTTGGGCAGAGAAATCTCTCTAGTAATTTTAATAACTGGGTCTTAACAATATAGTAGAAGTTATATTTCTTTAAAGCCCTGGTGGAACATCTGAAATTCAAGCAGCAAGCCTGGTGAGACCTCCCTTTAAAAGATCCGTGGGTAACCAGGGAGGATTTTTGTGGGTTTGTTTGGTTTGGTGTTTTATTCTTTCTTAACAAAGTACCCAAGATGGCTGCTATTAAAAATCCTTCCTCATGACTGTTTAGGTAAAGTTCAGTGCCAACTTTCATTTTAGCTTCAACTTAGCACCTCTCATTAATTTCTCACATTCTTCTGGGACTTGGGATTTCCATATTTGGTTTTACTCTTGGATTATATCAGACAAGTTTGAACAAAATTCTTTCAGCTAAACGAATGTGAAAAAAATATCTTCCATATGTTGTTATCAAAATCTTCTGTAGCTGTTTAAGTCAAAAATGGCAAGCCAGAAATCTTTATGTTGGCTTGCAATATAGTCTCTTCAAGAAAACACTCTTAGGTTGAAGAAAATCGGTTAAGTAGTTTTAAATGAACTTGTCATTTTTTTTCTGCGTACTCTGTAGACCACTCTCATTTTCTCCTCTCCCTTTTTCTTAATTTAGTTTTGAAGTCCTTGTTTAAAATGAGTTTGCCAGGAATTCATTTACTAAGAATATCTTTAATGACATCTCAGTTATGGATACATTTGTCAAGAACTCCAGCTGTTAAGACCAATGGAGTTGAAAAAGACAAAATACATGTCATTTCTTCAGTATATCTGTGTATTGTCAGCTTTCTTTTCCAGGTCTTAGCAGTTTAAACATCAGACCTGATGCCCTTACTTAGGTCAGTACAATGACAATTTTGCATGTGTACAGACAGATTGTTTCTTGCCCTTTTTTTATCCTAAAAAGAGAAATAACATACAAAACCTAGGCTAAAAAGACTAGTTGACAAATACCCGCTTAAAAATCAGAAAATCACAGAGGCTGAGGTTGCTACAACAGTACTAAGACTTCACACCCTCTTTATGTTCTTGTAAAGCTTACAACACACTTTGACAAAAGCCTGTGTTCAGAAAAAGATTAAGCCTTGAAATTCAACTACTTAAATCTAGAAAAAAGTAAGAATAAAGGTAGCTCATTCTCTGGTCCACTAAGTATTTAATAATTTGGAGCCCACTGGGATGGCCTCAATGAGAGAGATACTAAACTCTCCCTTTCCGACTCCTTCCCTCCCGCAAGAATGAATACACTAGAGAGCAGGGGAAGGGCTTTTCTCTGAGATGGGTATTCAAATCTCTTCAGCCAGGCATGGAAGCTTGCCAGCAGTTCCCAAGAGCATGCTAGCTCTTAGCTATTGTGAAAATAAGTACGTAAAAACATATGTCGAAAATCCCTCACATCCTTCCTTTCCCCCCTTTGCTGTGTTTGCCCCTGGCCAGGGGATCTAGGAGTAGGGCACTGGAAATGTCTTTCCCAGGTAGTTAACTTTCTACAGACATCATAAAGGGACCCTAGATATCAAATCCATGTGTGAAGTCAAGGAGTCCTGTTATTCCCCCTATTGTAGGGACAACTATGGTGCAGAGAGATTAAACTCCAAATTTCTAAACAGTTTGCTGCTGTATTCCTCATTCTTGTGTAAAAAAACTTAAATACCAAAGGACCGACTGTTGCCATTTGTTTTGGTTAGAGTGGTAAATATTCATACAATCTGAAAAAAAACCCCACAGAACACTTCTAAAACATTGGACTAATCATTTGCCCGAGGTTGTATGGCAAACCAGTGTTAGTGGCAGAGATAAAGCATATTTTCCTGGGACTCCAGAGTTTTGAGCACACAAGAGTCCTGTCTCTTCCTCATTTCTACTTTGTTACCTGAATTACAGGGATGTAAGAGACATCAACCTCATTCTACTTCGTTCTGAGGAACACTCCATTACTCTTTTCTTTGCTGATCTACTTCATAAATAACCATGTCTCAGATGGTTACCAGCACAGGAGAGGTAGGTACTGCTGAAACCCGTGTGCTGGCTGTGGCCAGGTACATTTACAGAGAGGCCTTCACGTTTAGGATGAAGTTCTTAAAGTTTCCATGAAAACTGTGTTCGTTAAAAGAACTCAAATTAAGTTTTCATGTATAACTTTATTTTTGACAGTTTCTCAACCTTACTTTGTACTTCATATTTCCTTGTTTTAAGAGGAAACTGGGCTCATAACAGACATCCTTAAGTCAATTCCTGCATGTTACTTTACTGGATAAATGAGAAATTTTGATACTTTAAAAAGAAAAAAGGGAAAAAAACCAAGTTTGTTCTGAAGTGCTGATACTGACAGGAGTCTGAGATCAGGGAATCTCAGTCTCCATCTTGATCAGACCATAGTGATTACTGCTCATGGAGAAATTTACCACTCTCCCTGCTGGCACTTCAGTGATTAATGAAAATACATGCATAGGAGAAGGTGCCTGAATTTCCCTTGAAATAAGCCCAGTTACACTCAGAGGAGAGTGTTAAAACATATACACTAGGAGGAAAACATAAAATGCAGTAGTGTTTGTCCTGGGTAGACATAATACAGAAAATAAAGTAGTGATGAGACACCTAACAAAATGTAGCCTGAAACTCACAGTCTTTTCAAATCTGGTTAGTACAGTGGGGTAAGCCAGTTGGTTGCAGACTCCCTTTAAAAGTATATGTGTTTTATATATACACACTCTATTACATACTGTGTATACAGAAAAGTGGTTATAGGCTATGAAAATGTGGATCTGATTTTAGCACCTGAAGATCAGATCAAATAGGAAAATTCTGAAGATTGATGAGCATTTCTCTTTGTTTAAAAGTGTTATTTTCTTTTTAATCTGTGCTACTGGGCAGCATGTTAGGGACGTTTGCCACTGTGTACAGTAACACTCTACAGCACTATTTAGGTATATAACACATTTGCTGCAGGTCCACCATAGATTATAATATATATCTATACTTGCAGATATGTAAACTGCTAAATTTAGCACCTTTGGTCACCACAAAAAAATTCATATGGCTTACTGGCAGATACTAAAGGATAGGGACACTCCTACTGGAAAACTAGGTCCTTCTTAAGGAACCAGCATGGCAATACTTCAGTGGTGTTTTGCTTTCAGTTTGTTTTCTATATAGGCTATACATTTTAAGAAAGGCACATTTAAGTACACAGGATTCACATAGCAAAGAGTTGGGTTTGTGTGCTACAAACAAAGAGAAGTTTGGAGGGTTAGGAATTTAGTTTGCTTCTTCATCACATGAAAGTTTATAATAAAGAGAAATCAGTTGTTCTCTGTGTCAACTGGAGGCAGCACCAAAAATAATTAGTATAGTTTGTAAGAAAGAAGATTTTACTTAGGTTTTAGGAAAGGATTTCTGACTACAAGTCTAATTCAATGACCTAACAGGTTACACGGTAAGAAAGTTGTGGAAAACTCTGTGGAGGTTTGAGGTTAGAACAGATAATCTGAAAGGTACAATCTGTCTTTGTCCTATCTTAATGCCAGTGGTGGTCCAAATGTTTAGCTCAAGCTCCCTTCCCTACCTGTATATCTTTGCTTTATAATTTTGATTCGATGTAGTGATTTACAAAAGGTCTTGAAGCATCAGGGAAAACTTTGTCTTGTGCTTCAGTAAAAGTTGTACAGGAAAGGGAGGGTACAATAACAGTTGTCCAGAATTTATCTCATGAGATACATATGTATAAACATCCAACTAAATAAAAATACACATGTACTAACAGAGCCATATATCAATGCAGTTATCAGTAAGGTCTCTAAGCAGAAACAGATTTTGGAAATAAATCAATTGGTTTTGATATTTAATAATATGATATTTCATTACATGTTAACTATCAGTCTAAGAGGTAGACTCTATTGAGTTGGGTATTATACACTCAGAGGAAAAATTAGAACTGTTCTTAAAGGGTATCTTTCTTAAAAGATGCCCAAAGCAACCCCGTTGGACCTTTGCCATTGCACTCAAAAAGGACTAATGCTTGACTGATACTGTCTGTGAACCACGTTGACCCTAAGCTCCTTTCCTGTTGCCCGTATAGTCCCCATTTTCTGTTTCTGAATTAAATTTCTTTTTCTGAAGCACAGTCCACTGCTGAACTTCTCCTCGATTTTCGGACTGTCTCTCTCATGTGTATTATGAGTGTTCTGAGTTCCCTTTTATGTGCATTTCCAATCCTCCCACTACATCAGCACCACTGACTGTTATACATAGAGGTTATTTTTTTAGCTGACTTTTCTCAACACCTATTTTCCTAGTTCTTATTTCCCTGACTGTGTTTATGAAAATGTTGCACAGGAGAGCATCAAAAATATTACTAAAGTCAAGATCTATTACAGCTCCGAACTCCCACTGAACTACTAGACTGGATAGACAGTCAGAAGAGAAAATAACATGGAATTGACATGGTTTGTCCTTGTGAAGCTGACCTTGACTATTTCTAACCATTTTATACACCTAAGGATACATTTTCTCTAGTGTATTTTCAGTTATCTTTGTTAGCTGCTGCATCTGTAATTTCCCTGGTCCGTGTTTCATCGTGTTGTGGTTCCAGTCAATACCCACGTCTCTTTGTCCTTCTGCCAGTTCCTTTTTTTTTTTACACTCCTCAACCTTTTTCTCCTCATTCCTTTATCTTTTTTTTCCCCAAATCTTTCGTGAAACCATACCTAAAGCAGGTATTGGATTTATTCTTCTCTTGTTTTCTAGATAATCCTATTTCTTTTTGTTGTCAAAAGCTCTCACTAATGACTCAAAAATTGTTCAGCTAATTTCCTAAAGCTGTGTGAAATTCTTTGACTAGTATTTTTTAATGTTATTTTCTTAACTATTTTTCCCCCCTTGGCATGTTGTAGAGACAGTTTTCCAAGTTTAATACTCTTGGTAGCAACAAATGCTCAATGTCCTAGTGGTTATGCTGGCTAAAACAATTTTAGGGAAATTCCCCCCCATAGCTCTCCCATGTGGCTAGCAATACAGAGACTATAAATACAGCCAAACCACAAGCATTTTTACCACTTTAGCTGATTTATGCAACACGATGGTGAAAATGTCATCAGGCAATCCCTGCACTACCATTCCTGTCTGTGTTAGAGGAAAACTGGTGAAGTTTTTAAATTTGTGATTTTCAGGTAAGTGCCTCTGATCAATTTGGCACAATGTGTTAGAAATCACAGCGAACACAATCAATTTTACGAACCAGTGAGGCCACTTCTTTCAGTGCCATGTGAAAATAAATATGAAATAGTAAACATGTTTTTCTTCTATTTAATGCAAAATATACACATTCATTTCATCTTATAAGGCTGCTGGTTCATGAGGACTCACAGCATTCCAGATGATGGATCTGAACCAATTTTCCGGTAGCTCCATTCTAAGCCAACTGGAATACATACATTTTCTTCTGATACCTGTAGTTTTGAAATACAATTTGGATGGAGAACTTCTTATTAAAACTCTTGGGAATCACAAATTATAAAAATTCAGATTAAGGTACGTTCTTAATAGAAAAGAAAATCTATGAAGAATCTTCACATCTGTACTTTAAAATACCAATATTTGATAAAGCTGAGGATAGATTTTGACAAAGAATTAATAGCCCCCGAAAGAAAAGTCATCTCTCTAAATACAAATATTCTCCCTAAACTAGGCACCTTTCCTCCTTTCCAAAAAACCACACTTTTCCCATGGTGGAAATTGCTGCCAGTGCTCAAAACAGCCACTTGAAAGAGTGGAAAGTATTTTCGTTTCAGTACATGAAAACGGCCTCAAAGTGTCACTAGAGAGCTATCGATAATCTGTTTCAAACTATATTTCAAGGTTTTGGGGCTGCTTGATCTTTTCACTCAAGAGCCACTTCTAACTTAATCGTTGTTATTGCTTGCATTGCCCATCAATATGTGCGGCCATGAAAATGGCCCGGCCGCTTGTGCACGGATGGCAAGGCTTTCAGTATCACATTTCCACTTTTATGAAGGCAAAGAGCATGAAGTGAGAAAAGAAACTTGCACATAACAGATCTTCAGGGGGGTGGGAAAAAAAAGGAAGTTGGTAATTTATTCCCTCTCCCTTCATAATCTTGACCAAGACAAATAGAAATGTGATTCTAACAATGGTAGGAAGTGAAGCAGCCTAACCTTTCTGCATTTAGCCTGGAAGCTCTTTCAGAGTAGAGACTGTCTCTCACAGATGTTTACACACAGTGCCTGGCACAAACAAAACTCATATTTAATCTTGGCCTTTTGAGCCCGTATCACAATATAAATATTTCCTAGCAGTAGTAGTCTTACAGAAATGAACCTTTGTTTATACTGCTGTTCAGAAGCCATCCCCAGCCATACTCCTCCTGTGGGATTCTTTACCAGCTGTCCATGTCACTGTCATTTGCAATTTGTTTGCCTTTAGTATGGCAGATTCATCCTGCAGTATTAAAAAATTTTAAATGTCCAGTTTCACTTGCAAATGGTGCATTTCTTACACGTATGTTGCTTCACTCAAGTGCTGCTGGGAACATCTGATGCTCAGCACCCTTTTATGGGCTCACTAGAAACTTGCGTGGCTTTCCTGAAAAGTTACAAGTGTCCTCATTCTATCTTCGTCACAAAAGATGAAGAGCGTATTATTTCTCCTAAAATCCTCAGGAACAACTTAGCACTTCCATCCTCTGCCTCTCTGTGACAAAGCCACACAGAATGTTTTTGTAGTTAAACCTGGCACACCTGCCACGAAGCATTTAGGAGTAGGGAAACTTCAGAAGTACTATTTTGTTTTTACTTCCATATATCCACAGATTACTCAACTAATGACTATCATAACATGTATACAATAACAACAACAAGATGCAACTCAAGGCCCTAAAGCCAGATTAGATTAGATTAGATTAGATTAGCATTGGGATTTAAATAGAGAACAGTTGGCTTTGAATCTCTGTCTATTAAAGTTGATTGTCCTATTATAACATCACTTGAAAGGTATTTTCCCCTTCTTTGCTCTCTTTGGCCCAATTTGTAATAACAGCAGAAGCTTCATGATCTTGAAATCACAATTTTCTATGCAAGCAACACAAAGGCAAAAAAATCACCAGATTAACACAGCATTCAGTGGACAGCAATGATGACCAAAAAGTATCATTTTTACATTGAAAATAGCAAACTTTTCTGATTACTTATCCAGAGGAGCTTGTAATCTATTTCTGCATCATCATTTCAATGTATAAACTTGTCAAGCATTAGATAGACTCTATGTGATGGAGGCAGAGGAAAAGACAGGACTGATGAACTTCCAGGGTATAAACTCTCACATACATAACAACAAGGCTAAGTTTCCAGTGGCATTTCATTTTTGTCATTTGTAACAGCAACACGTGAAAGTGCTCCTATCCATTTTGCCAGTATGGTCTTGTGGGTCTTCAGCCTCTTAATTCAGGCAAACACAGTACTTTCTTGTACCTTCATTGCACACCATTTCATGTGGATTTCATGTGGATCCTACATAGAAGAATCAAATGCATTTGTCTTATTATTAGCAACATTTATGGGGGAACTTTATAAGTGCATTGCATAGCTTAAAAAGTTTGGGAAGTGCTCATTCTGGCCTCATTCTAGTGTCACCAAGATCCAGAAAAGGGAAATTATCTAATTTAGCATACATATGACATTGTTTCTCTATGTGAACATTAACTTGCAAATTTGTTAAACAGCAGAATAAAATATTATAACAATTTTCAAATATACCTGTATAAAAACATACAGGAGGAAGAATTCAAAGAAATTTTGGAATTATTCTCACTTTACTGTTTTGAATTATCTTCCTGGATTTTTATTAGAAAGCAAAAACATATGTAGGATATGCAAAAATAATACTGGGGAAAAAATAAAAAAGATCATGTTCCTTCCTGTATTGAGTATCAGTCCATGATTTCTGTCATTTTGTTTAATTACCAAGGTGGGAAATACTTGCTGCCCAGTCTCCTCAGAGGTGCTATATCTGGTAAGTTTGCTTTAACAGACCCCTAAACTGCAATGTGGGACTTGTGAGTGGCTTAATGGTTCATTCCTGAAAAATGTTACCTTCACCAATCCATTTTGGACTTTTATTGGTGGTGTTTGAAAGGAACATAGACCTGCACTCCAGTGGAAACAGCGTCTCTCACAAGTAAATGATATTTTCTTAAAGACAGAAAAGGGGTACTTTAAATCTATGACAGCTTTGCTTCAGAGAGCCAGGAAAAGCAGTTTCTTCCTTTAGTTCCTGAAGCTTGGGGATTGGTTTCTTTTTTTCTCTTGGTCTCCTTCTGTAAAGGCCTGTGCAGGGCTTAACTGGTTCAAAATGGTACTTTTCCAGTGAGAATGAATGGGTTTTGCTTCCCTTGAACAGCAGGTGACCCTTGTAAGCATGGCTTTTTTGTCATCAAATTAACTTTAAATACTCAGGTGGTTCTACATACCTAACTTCAGAGAAATAACTAGTATAGGCTAGCAAGGAATTTCTTGCAGCTATTGGAGCTACTCAGCAAGAACAACTTACCTAACCAACAGATCCATAGGTATTTTCTTTCTCTTTTTTAGAAACTAAGGTGTGAACTTCAGGAGAAAGATTCTAGCTTGGACCGTACCTAAAAATAAATCTCTAGACACTATGGTCTCGGCAAAGAGCAGCCATCAAATACTTTATTACCAACAGTATCAACTGTGGTGTTGGAAAAGACCTCAGAAGGTGGCATTGCTTGGCTCAAAGCATTCCCTTTCCAGCAAGCTTCAAGTGCAGGTTATCACATACAGGGCCACAGGAACTAACCTAAGAATCCTCACTCCTGGAATATTTGCCTACTTGGTGATAAAAATGCATACACCACCAGCAATAATTCCCTGTACTTGCAGTTCTAAAATCAGAATTGTGTTAGGTGCCAAAAATGAAAAAAAAAAAAGACCCTCCCCCTCCCTTTAATTGAATAATGCCTTTGCTATTTCATCTAAATTTATCATATCTTTGAAAATTAATATTCTATTTGTCTTGTTTGTGTCTTTCCAACTGCAAATATTAATGTCTCGTTTCACTTGGTATCTTGATAGTCCTGTTTTGGATAAACATGACTTCCTGCAGCAAAGACTGAGGGCAAAGATGTGTAAATAATACTTGTAACCCTCCTCAAGACTTCAAAACATTCTAAAATCATTAACTTAAGCTTTATGTCACCTCCATCAGATAACATTATTGATATCCTAAAGAAGGGGCGTTCTGAATCCGAGTTTCTTGCTTTTGTATAAAAAGTGTACTCAACAATACAGCCCAAATTTACATATTTCTAACTCTGTACTTCATTCACAGGGCGCTACTTTGGTCACTCTTCTGTTTAGGCATAAGTTGCCACTTTGATCCCATAGCTAACCCTCCTCTGATCTTCCCAATAGGCAATGTTTCCACTTCAGAGCAAGCTCCCCAGTTGTCTCAGTAAACGCATCATGAAACACACTGCTACATCTTCCCTTTCTCAATCCCCAAACAAGCAACAGACCTTAAAAGCTCACCACCACACTGGCTCTCCCTGGGGCAAGCCAATACACAGGCTTTCAGTAACCCTGCACTTCTTTGTAGCACCACTTCTTACACTCCCTTACTCCAGTGACAGGACGCTGCCTGGCCTGCTTGCCTCTGCCCTGCCGGACTCATCATCGCAATGCCAACAGTTCCCACTAACTGACAGTTACCTGAGGATCTTGGATTTGTAAGGATAACAAATTAACCCCACTGTCTATACCATGTTATAAACAATATACCATTGTCATTTGCTCCTTCAGGAAAAAAAGTACCTGCTTTATTCTATCTCAGTGATCTGAGCATGGTAAAAAAAAATTGTCCTAAGCTAGAATCAGGATGCTTTCAACTGAGCTACATCATCATGGAAAACACATCTCACCTCAGTCTCTCAAAACAAACAAACACTGAAACCAATCCATATCACCAGTGATGACCTTTTACTACTCTTTCACTATACAAATAGCATGAAGACCAAATTCACAGGACTAATTTTGCAGGAAACCATTAACCAGCACTAGTTTCAGACTATAATGTGTATCATTCTAGATTTTTTTAAAAAGGCAACATTAAAGGACTTGTAACTTAGAAAAACCCAATCAAAACAGATGAAAACATTCAACCTTTATCTAATCATCTGCAAGTGAAGTTCAAGAGTTAGCTGTTTCAAACAGTACTGTAGAACAAAGAACATTCTTAAAACACAGACAACATCATAATAAAGGAGTGAAATACCCACATATGCAACACTTGGATCTAATACAACCAACAGGAGGTTTTAGATATGTGAGAAGTTGATACAAGGAGACTTGATTTGTATTCCAGGGATTGTGGACACAAGAAAGAAGATGATGGCACTCCAGCAGAAGCTAAAGCCTCAGCTCCACTTTCCCTCACCCACCTTTCCCTTTTCTTGCCTTGCTTCCTTGACTGAAGACAAAATCTCTAGAGTTTCACGTAAATAAGTATCAGGACCAGATACAAAACTCAAGTACTTGAGGTCAGACATTGTGATTTGGAAAGTCTGAAATTAAGTTTAGATATTACCAAGATAGGCATGATATCTGAAAGCACTTTTGTACAACCAGGTTATATTATTGAACAAGGAAAACTGTCGCCTCAGTTTAAGTAAATAAACAAAAGAAGTAAATCTCTAGAGCCCCTAGTCAGGCAAAATTAGATTTTAGTAAATCTAAATTTACTAAAAGTAAATTAGTAAATTTTACTAAATTAGTAAATTTTACCTAAAAATATGACATTGTTTCACCACAACAGAAGTTACCTTGTTCATAGCAATAATAACATTCTGCTTAAAAAGAACCACGATATAGGAAAATTGGTTTGAAATCACACATTTTAAATTCACATATGCTGAGAGAATTTGTTGAACTTACAATACCTATTATAATTAGCATTTTCATTGAGTCAACCAATGCAATAAAGAAAAAAGTATAAAGCTTTCTCAGTAAGAAGATGAACCACCTGACCAGTCACTAACACCCAGCCCCTTCATTTTTCTTGTACATAAAAAAAGGATATTCCACAACTCCACAGAAATGACTACTCAGTCCCTTGGGGACCCAGGGAGGAAAGATGATACTTCTGCACAATTCTCTGGCAGGAGGTAGCAGTTCAAAACTCCTCCATTTCCATGATTCCAAGCCCTTTCTGACTTCTGTCTTCTTAAACCACACAGTGTAAAACTGGCATCATCAAATCTCACCCGACTGCTGGGACCAGAAGAGCAGACCACGCAAGTGATGTTCTTAAGATGCACTTTTGAAACTCTACTAGTGTTAGGACTTGGAAATATATTTCAAGTCAAGCCAAGCCACAGAATGACAAAGCCCCAAGCCAGAAGTCCATCTGCCAGGGGCAGGAGCAACTCTGCACTCCCAGGAATAGGAAGTGCTTCAGAAACCACCAGCTGAGTGAGGAAAAAAACCATGAAAGTTTGAGAGGTTAAGAAAAATCTGAAAAAGAACTTTACTAGTAATTATTTTTTTATATGTACATATACAGTTTGACAAAAAAAAAAAAAAAAAAGAAGAAATTCAGACTCCTCTTTAAGAATCCTTGGATTTAAATATATATATATATTTATTAAAAAGAGACATTGAGTCTATGACCAAGACATTATACGTCTCAGAACAGGTTTTTACAGCCATGTTATAAAAACCCCTTAGCAAAGCAGTTATGCACTAGACTTCAAACACATGTACTCCAAGAATGACACTGGTGTGGAGGATCTTGTTTTACATCCATTTATTTTTGTCCCTCAGCAATTATAGCATAATTTCCATACATTTCTAAAGTTAGAGAAATACCAGGGCAACTAGAGTACATACAAGCCAAAGTTAAAATGGTAGACAACTGAATTAAAAAACAAACAAAAAAAAAAACCCCAAAAAAATCAAAAAACCGAAACAAAACAAAAACAAGTATGCATTCAGCAGGAAATCTACTATACTTCATTCAGTTTAGGCTTTGTTCTTTAGGGAACAAGGTGCTAACGTGCCATTTTCTCATAAAATGAATCATAATTGCTTCCAAAGAGTTTCTGCTGAAAATGGAGGAAGCAAATAAGTGTAACACTAAACTTTCTCCTATAAACTTAGAAGCAACACTTTCTTGAATCAATTTCCACCCTCCAAACACCACTGCTGCTTTTCTTACACGAACCCACTGTTTTATTAAGGCATAATATGCCCTGAGCAATATGCTGAAAATTAGCCAAAAAGCCTAACAATTAGAGGCAAGCACCAAGTAATTTTTTTTGACAAATTTTGAAATCTGTTTTGAAACTCACCTGTACTTAGGAGTAGCACTTGAGGAAAAAAAGAGAATATTGCTTTTAATTACTTTAAGTAGAATGGCAGTGTTAGTTTCCCCCTTCTCCTTCCAGGCTAAAGTTTTCAAGCTAATCTCCTAGGTACCAAAGTAGGACCAGCATACCAGGACCTAAGTGGGACATCTGTTCAAGAGCTTAATTTTTAAGCAACTCAGCACAAAAATTTCAGTGCCCCACCCTAAGCAATTTAAGTTAAATCTTATTTTCCTCAAGAGGCAAGACCCTCATAAGCTGGATACCTCTGGTCTTAAAAGCAAGATGGAGTCTGGACAGGAGAATCATACACTGTACATGCTCAGACTGCCTTCCAGTCTTCTTTTTAAAGCCAGAAAAGCCTACAAATTACCTGGTGCACTGCACAGTTTCTCTGTAAATTGCACAGTATTACCGAGTCCAAGATCCAGGAAGGTAGTTTCCAAAGCTAGTGCTAACAGCTCACATGACTTTCTCTGTACAAATTTAGGCAATACTGGCTAGTCCCTTTAAGCTACCAGAGTATCCATAAAAGAAAGACAACCAAATTATACATTTTATTCACATTTATTTTTCGCTTTTAGTGTGCTCACAGAAAATTAGAACACCTTAAGCAGGAGTTTAATAGCAATTTTTGTAAGCAAAGTTACATTCCATCTCTAAGTCAAATTGGTCAAAGCTTCTCCAGTATTTACAAAAACATGATAGACAAGATGCTACACAAAAAAAAAAAACCATTGCATCTGAAGAGTTTTCCTTTATTTTCAAAGACAACTGGAAAAGAAAGCATTGTCTGCTGTAATCAAAAACATACCACAGTATAAACAGTAACCATTCCACTTATCACAGCTTGGTTGAGTTTAAAATTTGTGTTTAAAAGGTCCAAGATGACTGCAGTTTTACAAAAATGGGCAGGGTGGAAAGAGTTGCAAACTTCATGTGCTTCTGGATATCAAGATTTGTTTTTTTTATACAATAGTCACAGTTAAAAACACCCTGCTGGTAATACATAATTACACTTTATTAAGGTCATAAACCAGCAATAAACAATAAAGCCTATACAACTTGTATTTCTACTTAATCACTGACTGATACAGCTAACATGAGATAAGTGAAAAGTTCCTATGGTTTAAATGAATTCCTAAGACTATGATCTCTTTATCTGGGTATTGATTTTTATTTTTTATTTTTTTTTTCCTTTTTCCTTTCCTTCTTAATCAAGACTTGTAGTGTTGTAAACCTTATAGAACATCTGCCTCACAAAATACATCGTAATAACTTTCTTTTAAAAAAAAGACTAACCCCTTACATCATTTCTGGCGGGGCGCGCTCCCGGCAAGGGCTGCGCGCCCCGGGTTCCCCACTGCGGCCCCTGTCACTTCATTTGATATCCCTTATTGACCCACCCATCTCCTTCATATATGGGCATGTCCATAGACCGATCGGCACAAGTTTTATAATATGAAGAGAGTTGCAAAGTATGACATTAAAAAGTAAACGAATTAAAAAAAAACCAAAAACAAACAAAACGAAAAAAAAAAAAAAAAAAGAACCAACCAAAACAAAACATTAATACTGATGAAAAAAAAGCCCCAAAAAACCCAAAATATAGAGGATGGGAGAGGAGGGCGGAGAGGAGCCCCCCTCCGCCCGTTGGAATGGCGGCAACACACAACGATTTGAGATGGGAGCTGCGGGGGGAGAGAAAAAAAAGAAACGAGACATCTTTTAAATCAATCCCTGGTTGTAGACAAGTTCTCCGAGACCAGTACCTGGCACCACTCCAACAAACAAACAGGGGGGAAGAAAAGTCCGTCGGCGAGGGGCGGCGGCGGCGCTTACTACTCCGCCGACTCGGCGGCGGGTCCCTCCGGACTGCTCTCGGCGGGAGGCTCCTGCCGCGCCGGCTCCTCCGCGGGGGCCGCCTCCTGCTCGCCGCTGCCCGCCTCGCTCGTGGCGGCGCCGGCGCCCGCCGCCTCCTCCGCCGCCTTCGCCTTCCCCTCCGCTGCCTGCTGAGGCGGCTGCTGCTCCTCGGCCGCCGCTGATGCCGGGGCCTCTTCTCCCGCCGCCTTCTCGGGAGCGGCCTCGTCCGATTTGGCCTCCTGCGAGTCCCCCGCCTCCTCCTTCGCCGCCTCGCTGCTGCCGGCCGCGCACGCCTCCTCGGCGGCCGCCTTGCCCTCCTCGCTGCCCGCCGCCTCGGGGGCCGCCGCCTCCTCCTTCCCGCCCTCCGCTGCCGCGGCGGCGCCGCCGCCCTCGCCCTCGGCCCCCTCGCCGGCCTCCTTCTTGTTCTTCTTGAAGGAGAACCCGCTGAGCTTAAAGGACTTCTTGAAGGAAAAGCGCTTCTTTTTTTTTTTCGGGGTCTCGCTGCTGGATGAGGGGGTCGCGCCCTCCTCAGTCTTGGGGGAGGACTCGCCCTCCGCCGGGGAGGCCGGCTCGGTGCTCTCCGCCTCTCCCGCCTCCTTCTCGGAGGCGGGCTCCGACGAGGCCGCCTCCTCCTTGCCCGTCTCCTCGGCGGGCGCGCTGCCGTTCGCCTGTACCTCCTCCTTGCCCGCCTCCGCCGCCGCGGGGGAGGCGTCGCCGTTCACCTTCAAGTGGCCGTTCTCCTGCAAGACAGGGACCAGCGTTACCGGCGGTGCCCGGGGCAGTCTCGGGGCGCCGCCGCCGCCCTCCCCGCCCGCCGGCCTCCCCGCGCCGCTTCCCGCGGTTCGAAGCCCCGCGCTCTCGCCGGGCCGGGCGCCCCCAGCGGCGGGCGGAGTGCTCGGCGGCCGCCAGAGCGCG
>NW_024582091.1:27655137-27732801 GCF_017639235.1 Corvus kubaryi | reverse complement strand
ATCCCTTCTGCCGTCGGTTCTGCCCGCTCCGGCGTCACCTGCGGCCGCCGGCCTCGCTGCTGCGGGGCTGGGCTGGGCTCGGCGGGGCCGGGCGGGACCGCGGCCGTGGCCTGGGGCGCCGCGGCGGCAGCTCCCGGGGGCCGCGGTGGCGGGAGCCGCTCTCCGGGGATGCGCCGGCTGCCGCCTCTCCCGGGCGTGCGGGCGGAGTGGTGTGCGGCAGCGGGCACCGGCGGCAGAAGGGATGGAGCGAGCTGCGGAGGGCTCACCTTATGGCGTGACGGCAACGCGACCGTGGGGCACGGCCAGCCGGACAGCTTCCTTCTTCGGGATCCTTTCCCACTTCTCAGCTGCATGCGCTGTGTTTCCTCTGCTCCTTTTAATCTGGATATTAAGCAAATCGTGATTTTGTTGGTGGTGGTTTGGGTTTTTATCTTTTTAGACTGGTTGATGTAACAGATCACCTCAGAAGACCTGCTGGAAGACCTTGACAGGATTTCACAATCAGTATTAAAAGGCACCTGTCCATCTTGAACGGGTATATGCAATTTCATCGGCACGGGCAGATGCGTTTCTACTTTCCACCGTAGCTATGTCTGAATTTCAGAGTAGTGTCACTGAGAAATTTCACAGAGTGACTGGGAGTTTAGACAGTTGCTTTGCATTATGCTTTTGATATGTTTTTCAAACATTTCAATGTTTTGCAACTTGAAAAGAAAAACAGAAAGTAAAGAAGAAAAAGCTTTGACTGATCTTACTCTAGGTACTTAGTTCCACAAGTTCTTCTATAGAGTCTCTGGACAAGCGGGAAATCTGGAATATATGTATGGTCCCTCTGTCAGTCCCAGTGCAGTTAAAACCTGGACATCTGTCTCTAAACCAAACCCTTGACCGTGAGGTGCAAATATGAGATTTAACTCCTTGAATGACCTCTTGAGTCCATCAGTTACCAGGCTGCTCCTTGTCGCACCACACCTTTATCCACCAAGCAAAGAGATATGCTGGAGGGGAGATTCCTCTTTCTTAAACATGTACTTTACTTAACTTCCTGATCTTTTAATCTCTTTCCAAGAGGCAGGGAGAGGGAAAAGAGAAATACAAAGACAGACAGACAGAAAGAAAGACAGAAAGAAAGCAAGAAAGCAAGAAAGAAAGAAAGAAAAAGAAAGACCTCAGTGTTTTGTAGCAGGACTAATCAGTTACAAATATGACAATACCAGTTTTCCACTGTGCCTTCCACATAAAAAGTTGTCATAGAACTTCTGTGGCAGGAACAAGGATGTACCAGTGTAAAGGTGCTTGTGTATAAGGTGTTGGAGATTTAGTGCCTGAGAAAAGCGGTACCATTGTAAAGTGTATTTGTGTTAAGGCTTTTATCACAATAGCTGTGTCAGCAAAACACCCATATTCCCCCTGTGTCACGTGTAGTGATATTTCTAAGAAACATGACAGCCATGACTGAGAGACAGCTCTGTGGAGCCCAAAAATGAAGAAGTGATGGGGCTGGGGAGCTGTTCTTGTGGGGGCATAAGGATTTGCTTCCCCTTGCTCCTCCAAAGGTTTAAGGGCCCCATCACTGCAATTTCCTGATTTCTAATAGTGTGTTGCACCCCCCAGATGAAGTTGTCTTTTTGCAGTACTTCCAAAATATGACTCCTATCAGCACATTTTTCCTGAAGCATTTTCATCCTCAACCTTTTGGGAAGGCAGAAGACTGAGGTGTGGACTGATGAAATACTTTGTACAGTGCTACCCAGCAAATCAGCCTCTCAGCTAACTCAGTGTTACTGATTCTTGGCTGTGACTTCATGATCATTAATATTAAATCTATGCCTTGCAGCTACAGCTTTGATTGGGCATAAACACAAACCTTCCTGTCAAGCTAGCCTGGTATAAGCATGGTATGTAGTGCTTATGTCAACTTTGCACTAACTTTCTGTGGGGAGGCTAGGAAAAAAGCAGATAGCTTTTGGCCCAAGAGCAGCTGAGGCAAAGTTGCCCCTGCAAAGTGTTTGGCCACATGTAGAACGAAAGCTGAATGTGGTGCCACAAGCTGGGTTATGTGTCTGTGGAAATCCTGACCTTACATCAGGTCCTCTGAAGCTGCAGTTTAGCACCCTGTGAAAGCATGGCTTCTGACTCCTGCAGCCACTGCCAAACCTCCCAACTCACTAGTATCCAGCTTTGTTTTCTTTTCCCAATACTGTCTAAAACATTCATGTTCATCCATTCCTGAAATACAGGTGAATGAAGTGGCATTTTCATTTACAGTTCAGGAAAAGGAGAAAGCTGCTCAGTAACAGCTCCCTGCCAGTACAGCAGATGCTAACTGGAGTCCCAAAAAAACCCATCGGTGACACTCGTACTCTGCTAAGGTAAAAGCTCAATCATTAACATGTTTTAACTCCTATTAAAATTTGAAACTTTTAAAAACGTGTCCTAACTTGCCACTTGTAGTTGGGACACAAATGTATTTTAACTTGTTTGCTGGCAAATGCACTAAAATGCAACACACCCTGTCAACACTGAGAATTTGAAAACATGTTAATTAAAAGTTTTCACTGACACCTTTTTTTTTTTTTAAATGCACCTTTATTCTCGTCCAGACAAGCCTTTAAAGAAAGTGAATCTAAAAGCGGTTTTGGGAGCTGGAATCCAGTGTTTACAGAAATCCTGAAAGAGTATGTGCTTTCTAGTGTTCATGTTGTGACTGTCCCCTGGGTGATCTGAGATCTGAGGAGGTGCTGGGAAACCTCCTTGTGTCCTGGGGTGCACAGAGACCTTTCTTATGTGCAGAGAGAGCAGCAAGCAAACTAAAAAGTTGTAATCAAAGTTTACACCAAGAGATAATGTTCCCTATATTCTCATCTACCACAAGTCCTTTCTTCTCTTGTCCTGGTCCTTATGGAGAAACAATGTAAGACAAGCATAGGACAGAAAACATCTTGCTTTCACAGGAACTGTTGAACTGGGACAGTTCTGGTAACAGGGGAACAGGATAATATGAGGTAAACAATGTTAAAAGTTTCAAAAATAAATTCAGATTTGCAGAATACCTGCATCTTTTCCAGTTTCCTAAAAATGAGTATCTCATGATGTCTGAATCAGTGCTCTGATTTCCTCCTGACACATCACATCAGTTTCTTCAAGCTTTACTCCAGTTTGGTGCAATGCTATCGAAAGCTTTTAACCTTTATGTCACTCACAACCATTACAAGCCCTTTACTAATATTTGCCAAGCTTTTATTAACTGAATACTTTCAACAATGTTTGTTAAATAGGATCCAGACTGTTTGAATGTCCAGTGTGCTGGGAAACTGAAAACTTAACAGAGCTTATATATTTTAAATGTATCATACAGCTGGTATCTCTCATAGCTAATAAAAAAATATCTGTCAACCAACTGGATAAGTGGCCTCCAGTAATGAGGCTGGTTACTTCTGGGAAGTAAAAAATCCACAAATTAAAATCAAGAATAAGAAAACAAACAATAAACCCAACTCAACCCCCCAAAATTTTTTCTTAGGTGATACAAAAGTAAAAACACTCCAGTAAAGCCCAAGCCCCTCCCTTAAGAGCAATCACAGCAAGACACAATAACTAACAGGGAAGGTGTTACTATACTGCTAAAGGACTGGTCCATTCTATATGCTGGTTCTGTTTTAAGGAACACCATTTCAGCAGCAAAGAAAGGGCATTTGGCTTCATTGTGTTAAGCAGGGTGTGGACAAAAAAACATAGAGATAGCAGAGAGTTGTAAACCCTTTACAACCTTCAGTTCTAAGGACAAATACTGCTCCACTGCAGTTCCCCAACAGCATTACTCGGGGTAAGTCAATTGCAGCAGTAGTCCTTTGCTCCCTTCGTTCCTGTGCTCTGGCCCTACAGTTCCACTCCCTCCATTGTGTGTACCCTGGCTTTCCTCTGACCTCTTGATAAGCCATTTTGGAGAGTTAACACAGCAGAAAACTACTATTTCTCTCTTCCCCAATACGCCTCCTCCGTTCTCCCCCTCCCTCCCTCCCTGGCTTTTTGAACAGGGAAGGGTAGTTTCCTGATGGTCTAGCTTCTGTAACCCTTGGTGTGGCCAGACAAGTTGCAGCGATGACAAGCAGGTGATAACCTGATTGAGCATGAAGTTAAGCTTCAGTTCTATTGACGTGTGCTTCAACAGCACCACTGCCTCACACAGTCCCCTTTTTCTGCAACTTGTTCTTGCTTCCAGTTTCCTGATTCTCCTTCAATTCTGCTGGGAAGAGTGATCTAAGTAAAAAATGCCTGATGAGCAGGTATCTTTTAGAATGGGATTGATAGGTGATATCTCATCACGTTTTATTGAAAGACCACGTGTGCTTTAATGATGACTACTTTGTGTCATGTGGCTACAGCCAGCCCAGCTTGTATGAATTCCAGCTACATTTGGAGGGGCCAGGAGTTACGTAAGAGTGGAATCATGTAAATTTATGCTGAAAAGTGTCACAGAGTGTGAAATGAAACTGATGGACCCAGCTAAACAGAAATCTATCTAAAATAGGAAATGGGAAGCATTTAAGCTTGACTCAGAGATTTGGATTCCAGACGTAGTTATTGTGAATTGAAACTGATTTAGGGTTAAATTAGCAACCTCCACATCAAGTGCCTAGGCTCTCTGTAGGGCTCAGGCTATGGGGAGAAAGCCAAGTGCCAAAGTCTGTAATTTGCCCAGCTGGCAGGTAGAGGCTGGTACCCCAAGTCTGGTTTTATGATTCTCACTGCCTGAAAAAAAATACACTGCAGCCACAAGGTGCAAAAGGCTAAGCCAGTACAAGTTGCTGTTGTTGTGTTGTTGTTTTTGTTTTTATACTCAGCTCACAAAGGCTGTTTGCTTCAGGTAGCTGGAATAAACATTATAGACTGCATCCCAGTCAGCTTGGCAGAAATGTATGTGACATGTACCGTCTGGTGTCCTAGTAGGGCACAGATTTTATATCAGTGGTCATGTAATCCCCAGCTATACAGAAATACATCACAAATAGGAAATACAAAGCATTTGTGCCTGTCTCAGAGACTTGGATTCCTTATATTTGGTTGTAGAGAAATATATCCCTTTACTTGGAAGCCAGTGCTCTGACCTCTTCCCTGCTGTGAGGTGCTTTTGCCCCTTTGAAAGCTTAAGAGGCAGTCCCCTTTCATCCAGGAAGCATGGCTTTAATTCCCACCTAAGAAAATTTGAATCCCTTCATTTACCTCCCTCTGCTTTTCCCATGAAGTTCTAGGATGAGGAAATGTGAGCACAAATGTTTCCATTTTCTCTTGCTGAAGCTGTTCGACAAAGGAATTAAGAGTTACTCTTTGGCATGGAGCATTAGATAGTAATTGCTCCAAAACCCGAGCATGATTCTGCAGTCTAATTGCTTAGCAGGCCTGCCTGGGAGTGGGAGACAGCTTGCCTCTGGTCCTTGCTCTTCTGAAAGTGTTACTGTTTTCTAGTTTGTAGCTCTTGGGGCAAGCAAGGCCAGGCCCTCATGGTCCAGTGTTAGCAGTCTGACTCAGTGACTTCAATATACAGTTATGATCCTGTTTTGTCTCACTGTTCAGCCTTCAAATAATAATTTTTTTGCAAAGTGGAGCCCTGAGCAGAGAGCTGGTATGCCCTGGTACTGTCATGTTTCCAGCTAGGCAGGGCAGCTGCACAGCTTAGAGTAAGAGAGGTCTGCATGCTATGGCCCCTTCCCTCACATGTGACAGGACTTCCTTCACATGCAGGTAGATCAATGTCCACACAAGCTTCAACTGGTCTGGACATCACCCATGCAGAGAGACCTCCTCTGTGTTTCCCCAGGGAAGGCCTTTGAGCAGCTGCTTCTGAAGTGCTTTGGAGACAGAACTGCTGAGGTGAGACGTGGTCTATTGGTTGGACACCTCTTGGGACACATCTTGCCTCTTGTGTCTCCTGGCATTTTGAAAAGTGGAGGCAGAAAATACTTTAAAGCTTCCTGGGCCCAATCTGATGAATTCAGCAACTTACTGATGGCTTTAAATTTTCAGTTTGTGTTTGGACAACCAAAATGCATATAGGTCCTTTTGTAGATTTAGCTGCAGTTTGTAACCCGTCAACAGAGAGATTCACTAACATTTCATATTAGGTACACCAGACTTTCAGATTTTTCATCTTTTTTTTTTCTTTTTTCCATTGTCACAATGAATGATTTAGACTCTTCAGAATATCATTCTGATACTACATACCCCCCACAATTTTATTTTGGTTTATATTATGATTAAACATTTTCATATTAGAAAGTGTTTGTTCAATGTGTATTTTGTGTTTTAGCACCTTCTTTTTCGTTGTAATTGTGTGCAGTTCTGGGCACCAGACTATAAAAAGGATATAAAACTGTTAAAGAACATCAAAGGAGAACCACGAAGGTGGTGAAGGGCCTTGTGGGGAAGCCATAAAAGTAGTGGCTGAGATCACTTGGTCTGTTCAGCCTGGAGGGGACTGGGGGGAGACTTCATGGCTGTCTACAGCTTCCTCACGAGGGGAAGTAGAGGGGTAGACTCTGATCTCTTCCCTGTGGTGACCAGTGACAGGACCCAAAGGAATGGCCTGAAATTTTGTCAGGAGACATTTAGGTTGGATATTAGGAAATTACCTTGTGGGTAGTTGGGCGCTGCAGCAGTGTGATTCTTGGGGTGTCCTGTGGAGAGATAGGACTTGGATTCTATGATCCTGGTGAGTCCCTTCCAACTCAGGATCTTCTATGACTATGATTCTGTGTAACCTGTGCAAAGGAATAAGTTCATACCTACTTTTACAAACCTGTAGAAGAGTTCACCTTACTTATACAGGGAGCTCACTTGTCTTTAGGAGAATGGATATGTAGGATGAGAGCCACCTTTTTAAGTGTAATGGGTAAGAGAAACTACTGTCTGCATGTCGAGGGGGTTGATCCAGCCTCCTTGTGTAAGAAATGGGTAATAAAGGTCTTTTTTTTTTAACAATGGCTTTAGAATTTTGTTGTATAAATGTTCCTGAAGCCATGTACTGATTTTTAAATGTGTAATGACTGAAAGGTCATTTTTTGTCACCACTATTGCAAGAAACCACAGTCCAGGCTGCAGGCTTCAGGGCAGTAAATTAAAGATTGTTAAAACAAATGGATTAATGATTACAAATTCAGCTGTTTGATTTAGAAAGTCACACACGTGTAATGCAAGAGACAGGAGGGGTTATTCGTGAAATAATGGTTAAAGATTGGGGAACTTTTGTCCATATTTCTGCCCTGTGGCAGACTGCCTATAGGGGTAAGTCTCTGTAGGTACATCTGCCTGGCTGACTAGAGTGCTGGGTCGAGACTCTAGCTGTGGTAGATTTTGTTGTGCATGTTGGAAGCAGACATGGATATAAGCATAGATGAACTGGCTCCAAGTCTTGGTGAAGAATATTTTTCTGACTTGAACTCTCTGTGTCTATGCTGCCAAACACGCACCCCTTGTACCCAAGCTGCTGTAAAGACACTATCAAGCACAGGCAGCAGGAGGGCTGTGTGGATGAACAGGTAGCTCCTGACTAAGCTCAGACTGAAAAAGGCAGAACGCAAGAGGCAGAAGCAGGTGACCCAGGAACAATACAGACACAGTGTGCCATGATGTAATTAGGAAAGCCAAAGCCCACCTAGAGTTAAGTCTGGTGAGGGATGAGAAGGGCTACTACAAGCATACCAGCAGCAAAAGGAAGATCAGGAATAATGTGGACCTACTGCTGAGCGAGGGCAGGGACCGTAGTGCCAAGGGATAGAGAAAAGATCAAGATACTGAATGCCTTCTTTACCTCTCCTGGTAAGGTAGGCATTGCTGGTCAGACCAGCCTTCAGGAACATCAAGACTCTGACATCAAAAGGAAAGTCTGGAAAAAGGAAAACTCACCCTTGGTGGAGAAGGAGTGCATTGAAAGGAACATTTAAACAAACTGAATGTATACACGCCCATGGGATCCCCTGGGAGGCACCCACAGGTGTTAAGGGAGCTGCCTGATGTCACTGAAAGGATACTGTTGGTTATCTTTGAAAATGTTGTGGTGATTAGAGCAGAATCACAAGGACTGGAAGAAAGCAAATATCAATACTGTCACTGAGAAAGGCAAAAAGAAGGATCTGGTGAACTATAGGTTAGCCAGCATTCCCTTGGTTGCCAAAGAGAGGCCGTGAAGCCTCCATCCTTGGAGATCTTCAAAAGTCATCTGATCACAGTCCCGAACAGCTGGCAGCCCTGCTTGAGCAGGGGGATTGGACAAAATGATCTCCAGAAATGCCTACACTGTGATTCTGTGTGATTCAGAGTGTGATATTGTTTTCAGTCCTGCCTCAGCTATGCCTATAATCACTTTAGTTTCAAGACATTGTATTTCTGAGATCTTGTGCCTCCATTAAATGGTTTATGGAATGTGGAAATTAATACACCTGCCTATGCACCTTGGAAGTATAAATACACCAAAGATTGTAAGGTGCTTTCAGTGAATGAGGCATACAAATGCCTTTTGTATACATTTATAAGAAAGAGAAACTTTACAATCTTTTCCCCCTGTACAGTACAAATTACATTAAAGTGTGAGAAAACAATATCTGTAATAACATTCTTGAAACTAGGAACTCAGAAACTGAGTAAATCACAGGTTTAATGTGAACCCCTGCCTTTATAAGTTCCCATGCTTTCTGTGATACTGTTGGAGTCTACACAGAGCAGATGAAGTAGTGTCACAGTAATTTTTGTTTGTTCCTTTTAAATTATGCTTTCTCACACTTTTGTCAGGTCTCCCATTTCCCCCCATGCAGCTATAAAAGGCTGCCTTCAGTCTGTTTAGGCTCAAGGCACGCATGCGGTCTTTTATTGACAAAAGCAGATGGCGATTTCCCCTACAATCCGTTTCCTTTTCCCTGGCTGGCATGTGAAACACGGAGAGCATACTGGAGGACATGCCATCATACCACGCCAGCCTCAAAGTGCTCCTCTCGCAGGGGAGAGCCCAGGACCTGGCTGCCCATGAGGCATCTGAATTACTGGAAACTATTTCACATTTGGCTTAGAGCTATTTTGACAATCTTCAGCTGTATCCTTTATTTCTTCCTTCTTAGCATGTAAATGTCCTTTTTATAGTAGCTGTTCTTACAGAATTTATAGTTCTCTTTTCTTAAAGCTTCTCATTCCCAGTTCCTTGTTTTTATTTAAGTTAGTCCCTTGTCATTTCCTGGGCATACTATGCTAAGCAAAGCATACATTCAAGGGGTGACATTTTGTGTCTTCCTCAAATTATCTCATGATGCTGGCCGCTATTATTCCCTTTTTTGTCTTCAATGTGGCAGTTATGTCCTTTTTGCCATACTGCCTTTCATGCTTATGAGGAACTCTGCAAAATGTATTATTATCTTCTTTTGTATGCTTCTTTAAACCCCTTCTTTGCTTTTATACCTAGCAGTGCAAAGAAATGACTGGTTAATCCATTGATTTCTATTTTTTTTTTCCTTGGATTTATTGGTAGTTATTTTGAGTTTGAAATCTCTGTGGGATCAGGCCTATCTTTGTGGACTGACATTGCCTTATCGGTTAGCATAAGGACAGAAAAAGTGCAAATTTAAGCCTCTGAGGTGCTTTAATCTTGGCAGTCCCTGAGCAGAGTTCCCCTTTCTGCATCTTACTGAGATTTGCTAGGGAGGATGTGCAGCTCAGTCAGTGTGTGGGCATAAAGCCTGTAAAGAGCTTTGGAGCAACAACTGGCTTGACACAACACATGCAAGGAACGGTTTATCCTTCATCCTTAGCCCCACATATATCACAGGCACTTTAATTTCTTTTTCTTTACGCCTGTCAGAATTTTCAGATTGCTTTTCATATGGCTGTGTTCAGCACTATTTCTTTCAGAATCAATTCAGTTTAAGTTTTTCATTCATGTACAAAGAAAAATTTCTGAAATCGACTAATAAAGCATCTGACTCATTTAAATGCTTATGAGCCTAATACTGCATTCATATTACTGAAAAAAAAAATGCTTTCCTCTAAATCTAAATTTTATGAAGCATAATCACAGGACTTTTTTGTATTCTTAAGCATTGCAAAGTTTGTACATACAATAGCATTTGCAATGCATTCATGGGTGGTCAGGAAATCTGTGAGCAGCAAGTATGAAGCACCTCCACAGTAGTAAAAGCAGGAAAAATTCCAAAAGAGAAATGGGAAAGACATAATTATCACTGAATGTGCAGCTGGACTTTCAGTGCCCAGAGAAAACAGGTAGCATCGAGCTTTTTGAGATCGTCTTTCCTTCTCTGCACATTTGCAGCAAACAGTAATGCAGTTCTTGTACAGGCTGCAACTTCTGTGGTGATGACAAACAGAAACATCCAGGAAGGTTCAAAATGGAGCTGAGCTTGGCTTAAGCAGGCAGACAGAGCTTTCAGACTGCAAAGTTCGTTCTTTATGGAGAATATGATTTGAGTCTTCAATGATATTAATACTAAAAATGTCAAAAGCTATAAGCACATATTATAATGACATCAAACTCTTTGAGTGAAGTGTTGGTGGGTTTCTTGGAAGATTCAGATAAGGAAGGTTTCTTTCTTTATGAACACATCAATATACATGAGCATATAGAGCAGAGACCAGTCTTTGAAAGGCTTTTATATCTCACCTCTCATACCTCACACCTCATTCATAATCTCTTTATAGAGGGCAGAGTGTAGGGTGATTCCTGCTCTCCTCCCCTCTGAGTGCAGGACCCCATTTCCTGTCGCCTAAAGTTCCAAAAGTGATGTTACACACACAGAAACTCTACCCTTCTTTGGCGCTTGCTTGAGGAGAAAGAGGAGCATAGCTGCTGGGGGTGAAGAAAGGCTGCGGAGCTGAGGTGAGTTTGGACTTGGCCAGGGGAGCATAGGGGCAGGGCACTCATGCCCCAGATGCTCAGCTTTGCGGTAGTGTCAGCAAACTGTAATGTCATTGTCCTTTGACACTGACATCAGCAAGCACAGCTCTCGTGCCCCTCACCATGCTGGTCATTGTCCCAGGAAAGGAAGCTTTCTCTGTTCTGTGCTGTCAGGTTGTGCTTCAAAGCAGATGACTGTATCTTGAAAAGGCATTGTGTAAGATTAGAAAAAGCCAGTCTGTCTGAAAGGTTTCAGGGGGGAGGTTTTGGCACCACAACACACGAGACTGAGGCATGATTATGTTATCTACCTGTTTGTCATCAGATATACACAGGGCATCTACTGCCTAGCCTGCAAAAGGGCGGAGAGAGGAGGAAGGCTGACCACAGCTTTCTCCAAGCCATGGGTTCCCATTATCTTTTTCTGCCAAGACACAGCAGAAAACGCAGTTTGTGTTTGCCTGAGTTTTGGTGCAGACTGGTGACACAAGACAGTGGTTTCCAGCAATTTCTAGGATTGGAGAAGTGCTTGGAACAGAACATTACACTCACTGTGTGAGTGTATGGACGTCATGGAGGGGTTAGGTCCCTCCTGAGGTGTTTCTAGCAGTGCTGTTCTGAAACCCTGGCCGGGGTAACTCCAGCCCACTGCCAGTGAGTGTGTCCCTGTGCCCAAGGGGTGGGAGAACAAGAGTTGTCAAGTAAATGATTAGTGGAGCAGAAGGTCCTGAGCCTCAGAACAAAAAGTGGGCTTTTCACAAGTTGTGTCTTTGGATGTATCGTAATGCAGTTATGTTTCTTCCCTTCTTATGCCTCAAGGTCTGGGGCAAATCATCCTGCTTCTTTCTTTTCCTCAAATCTTCATGGGGGGCCCCACTGAGTTATCACCAAGTTTGATGATGGAATGAAGAAAATGTGGTGGTTTTATTTTTATATCTATATTTATTTTCTTTTTGGTCTGAGTTACTTGGAAGTCCCTCTATATAAAAATACTTTCAAATGTAATTATCTTCCATGGGTGAAATTCATCTCCAGCTCTGCAGAAATGCTGCACAAATGTGGTGCTCTCACCATTGTTTTTGAGCAGTTATCAGTCTTCAGAAAAGGTAACAAAATATAAATCAAGAGAAGCATTCAGACTGGTATTTCTTAATTTTATTTTTAGTAACTGATCTGTTCACTGTGGATTCAATTAGATTTGGAGGACATCTTCCAAACACAGTGTTTTTTCCTTTAAACTTTTTATTTCAAAACACAAATCTGCAAAAGTATATCTACACACAAATATATCTGTTATGCATTGGCTCACTATTCTATTCATCATACAAAAACCTTTACAAGTATCACAAACTTGCTGAAGTGAAACAGAGATAAGAGAAACTCAAGTTCTGATTTTAATTCTGCTTTACTCAGCACGTATGTTTACATATGTCAACTGTATCTTGAGATTTCTGAGAGGTGTCCTGGTTAAAATCAGCACACATTTTAAGTTATGCTTCATTACCAAAGTCATAGTTTGGTATTTACTAGATCTTAACCACTGAAGTAGCAGATGTGGAAGATTAGGAGAAAATGTGAGAGGTAAGGTGTTGAAGTACTTAAATCACTACTATATTTGGGGTTTTCTGAAAAAGAAAATCAAATCAGCTCTGGTTTCCAAAGAATTTATGGAAAACCTCATTGACAGCTGCACTTGCAGGTTGCAGTGTGCTTTTATTAGCTCTACTAATGATGTTAGGGAGATACATATTGTTCTCTTTTAAGCAGCTTTCACAGGGTTAGTAACTAAAGCACTTTGTTATTAATTATCACTAACATTAGGCAGAAAACAAAAAACACATGGAAATGGTATAGATCTGCTTTTCTGAAAACTGTTTTGTAACCAGGTCCTACAGAACTGTGGAAGATCTGTCATCACCTGTGCTAGTCTCCTTATCTTGTTGCAAATATCAAGAAAAATAATAATCATGTTGATTAAAGTAGCAGGGCCAATGAGGTAGGGTTTTTCAGGGTGCTAGTCAAAAGCTGAGTAATAGTTAGCTCCTCCCAAGCCCAACGTTTACAGATAGAAAAGGAATGGGGAAGAAGGCATAGCAGCAGAAGCAGAAACAACCAAGAAAAGCATTCCACTACTCAGTGGGTGAGGAAAAGGCAACTTGTCAGGGAGGAGAACACTCGAGGAGAACAGAAGAGCACTGCAGGGAAGGCTTGGAGCAAAATGACGTGCTCTGTGAAGCTGGGGAGATCAGCCAGGAGCAAGCCTCCAATCCACACAGAGTAAAAAATGGAAAACATCCAAAGGCTCAAATGTCCCGTGCCTCCTGATTTGGCTCCTGTTATTCCTGTTATCTGTCAGCCACCTTCCCCTTTCTTTGCAACTCTTCCTCAAAGCCATATGGAAGCAGGATTAAGGTGGGTGGAAAGTACCACCTTTCTCCTCATAACCTCAAAGCTGGGGGATCTCCTTGGAGTGGCTTGGGGCCTGGCATTACAGCCACCATCTGTTAACTGCTCCTCTTCTCTACTGTGGCCACCGTGGTGGTGAATGGCCTCAGATAAGGTGCAGACAAGGTTCACTGTCTGCAAATGTAGTCAAGAGCAGCTAGGGGAGCTTGCTGTATCCTACTGGCAGATGGGACAAAGAAAACATCCTCGTTCTGTTTTTGTGCATGGGTAAAAAAAGGGTCAAATTATTTCCCTGATGTCACACAAAACGTCAGCAGAAAGGGGCAAAAAAAATCTTACTTTTCCTGACCCCAGCATTACACTTCAAATCTGAAACCCCTGCAGCTATGATAGAGGTAAAAGGGTAGGTAAGGAAACAGGAAAAAGGATTAGAGAAGTCCGGACATACTGGCTCATGACTGCTCATATGCAGTGCCTTAATTGAAGTTAAGCTTTTACACAGAACCACTGCAAATGGTTTGGAATTGAAATCTGAAATGAAAATATTGGCAGAAGCATAGTCTGGGACTATATTTTATGTTCTCTTTTTAGGGTCTGTATCATGCTATCTGAGAGCCTTGTGATCGTCAGCAGATTTTATTCTCACAGAATCATAGAGAGGATAAACCATTTTCTGCCCATGTTGGGAAGGCAGAGTTTAGGCAGACAACTGACAAAATATATTATATTAGGTCCTCCAGGGAAACTGAGGCTGGTTTCAGCTGTAGAGCTAAAGCTTTATAAGTTTCAATCTGTATTCCTAAATCCATTAAATCACCTTTTCTAACTTAGATTTTTATGAATCTGAAGTCTACTGCACAGTCTGTGTTTATATTGCTCTCTGAGAGAGAAGTGCGGCTTTGTACCCGTGATGGGTCTTCCTTGGGGAGTTGGTTGGGAACCTTTTCAGTAAAATCGTGAGGAAAGGTGTTGGCCTGCTACAGGGGTAGGGAGCCTGAGGACACTGAAATTGAAAGAAGAATTTCGTTTCCTAACCAGCCTCGGGAGTATTTGGCCTTATGAGTAACCTTGGAAAGCTGTGAGGAGGTGGAGGAATGCACATTTGGTGCTGAAGGAATGAGCATTAGGAAGGGAAGATACAAGAAGCAGCTTCTTAAACTTTTCATTCTGAGCAGTGGATATGATTGCTTCCACTGACACCCCTGTCTCCCCTTTCTTCTGAGCAATACCCTGGATATCATCACAACATACGCTCTCTGTGGTTCTAGCAATCGCCCTTGGGACCCCTTGAATTGAGGAACATTTACATCCCTTGATGTAAAGGTTAGGATCCTGGAATTTCTTCCCCAGTCCTCTCACAGGTCATTTGGAAGAAATTTCGAGCCTCTCCCACAGACTTACCTTGTGATTTGTTCCAAGAAAGAATTTAGGATCCATTTTCTGTATTTGAATGTAATGATTGTAATATGCTCTTGAAATCTTGTTTATTATTGTCTTTTCCACTCCTACTGAATCACAGAAGAGCTATTCAGTTTGCCCTCTGTCCATTTCCCCCTCCCTGACTCAAGAACAAAGCAAATCCCTGCATACAGGTCCTGCTGCTTACGAATGTGGTTTTCCTGAGGTCTCAGTCAGCGCAGCATTTCAAGGCTTAGATCTTCATTTTCCAAGTCAGGGCTCAGAATTCCAGATAGAATCTAGGTGGTTACTAATGCATCCATTAACCTGAAAGAAATTCATCTGAGTCCCTTCTATGTCTATTTTATGCCTAGTTTACATCTGATAGATCTGTAAGACAGCCTGCAGCTGATACTCATTTGAGCACTGTAGGTTTAGATGCCAGCAGAAATCTGTGACAGTCTGGAAAAAAAGACAGGATATTGTAAGGACATTAAATAGATCACTTATTTGTATTTTCTTAGTAATACTTTGAGCATTATGTCCAGGTCTGAACTTCAATCATCAGTTGCTCAATGACCACGTAGTCAAGTATACATTGTGTTTATTGCCAAATTAGAAAGAGTATCCCATCATGCTAAACCGTGCAAATCCTATCTGTTTTATCACTGCAGGATCATGTTGTGTCCTGTTAGCTGGTATCACAACAGCGGCCTTGTTTCTGTAACGGCAGACTTGAGTGTTCAACATAATGAATACACTCCTACAGCTAGTTTACACAAGGATTGTTGATGTTTTTCACAATGCGTTTTTTTAGACATATGCCTGTGCATAAACAGTCAACATAACCTAGAAGAACTTGAAACTCCCATCTGGATGTTGTATTTAGGTCTCACATGCAGGATTTTTTTTCTTTCTAAGATACTCCATCAAAAAAAAGTGTTCTCTTGCGTTTTTAATTTTTATTTTCTCCTAGTTTATTAGTCTTTAAAGATCCTCCCAAATTACCAGTCACATTTCTCTGATTCTCTGTTCCATAAAGCACGATCCATGACAACCATGACAACCATGTTATAATATTTTGATTTCTTTTCTCATGTCACTGGTCTGATGATCTGATGATCCCTGGCAAGGGAATAAACATGGTAAGCTCTCAGATATTTTCTTCCATCATCAGAGAAGACAGGCTTTGGTATCAGTTACTTTTCAGGGTCATGTATTCATACTTGAAATTGATAGCATCTAATCACAACTATCTTCTCCTCTCAGAACAGTAGTTATCTTCAAACAACATCTATTAATAACCCTTCCTGCCACTATAACTGATGTAGTACACTCAAGTGTAATCAGTGTTGTTACCACAGAAAGTCATACACAGTAATACATTTGTGTCGCTACACTCTGGAATATAAATGTACAGAGGGAAGGGCATAAAGCAGTCGTGCCAGTGCTTGAATATACCAGCTGCAAAGCAAATGAGCAGGGCAGAGTCAGGGTCTACACTCAGAGTTTTGAGTCTCTAGTTGTGACAGCATTCACACAGAAGCTGCTTTACAGATTAGGGAATTGTTTTCAATTTAGTCTTTGTTCTCAGCACTGAGTGCCTAACCCTGCTAACCTTGGGGTTAGAAAACACAGTAGTAGAATGGCAAGCCTGTATAAGTCTTGTCCAAAATTCATCTTCTGCCTCTTTGTGCCCAGTGGAGCTGAAATACCAAGAGCTGTAAGGAAGACAAGACTAATGCATCCAAGAAAAACAAGAAATACAAATCACCAATCCTTATGGATATATAGTGTACAATGTCACAGCATAGCTGTCATTAATAGCTACAACACTTGAAGAGGGACGCTTGCAGGTTTTGGGAAGAGTTATTTTTTGTTTGAAAATGAAATTTTGAAACCAAATCTTTTCCCATTAATGTACTTGTTTTGACTTCAAATGGGGAAACTTTCCAGTTCAGGATGAAATTTATCATCAGAATGAAAGTGACAGAGAGGATGAGGATGGAAATTCATATAGATTTGGATGACTCTGTGGTACCAACCAAGATAGATACTTTTGTCAGAAGAAAACTGTACCTTCTGTAGCCTGCAGCATCATAACTTAGAGATGTAGTGCTGAAAGATCAGATTTCTGCATGCCAAGCTATTGTGGGCTGCCTTCTAATTTCTCTCAGGCTTTCCTTTTGTATATTCCCCACTCTATAACGAATTTTGTATTTATAGGTAGAAAAAGACAAATAACTGAAATATAAAAACTTTAATTGATGGTAAAACTTTTACCAATCTGAATGGCAACAATAACTTAGTGCTTAGTTTTTATGGAAAATATGTACAAAATTGCCTGTTATTGCTCTGTGAAAGGTCAGCATTTGTCAAACCGAGTTCAATGTGCACCAATATACTTCTAAAATCATCCTTTCCATTGTAGAGGCTGTTTGTCTATATGTTGTTCTTCCCTGTTTTTTTAGCATTTTCTCATGTGGTTTTTGCTCTTCTGTCACTAGTTCATTGCTGGTCTTTTGCTGGTACCCATTTTAGGAAGCAGGTATTATCAAGCAAACCTGCTGAAAGACTATGAGGTGGCCAGTGGACTTTCATCTGGTAGGAAAAGCCTTGAGGAAATGGATAAATAACTCGCTGCTTTTTTCATGGGGTCTTCATTGCCAACCTAGGGATCAAGTGGGATTTTAATATCTGATTGTACTGGCAGAAATGAATCCATCACCACACAGCCTAGTCCATCATCACTATATTTTTCGGAAGATGCGTCTTAAAACATGACAAACAATTATATTGTGGAGTTTCTTGTCCCTTTGTCTTCCCTAAGGGAAAGCATACTTTGGAGTGTGAGAGACATATCCAAGATCTAATGAGTGAAATGAAGACTTTTTGAGTAGCAAATTTTTGTCATGCTTGAAAAACAGTTACTGGGACAAAAAGAAGTTTGACAAAAACTCCTAAGCATAAAGGAGGAACTGCAACATCATGCAAAGTCAATTGAAAATTCTGATAGCTGACTGTAGTCTTCCCTTTTCTCTTCAGCTGCTAAAGCTGAACTAGTAGTCACCATGGAGTTCTTTTCTTGCCAAAAAATGTCTGACAAAGATGAAACTTTGGATACACTGAAGGGACTGGGAGGGGATGCTGAAATATGGCTGTGGGTGGAGATATCTGAAGAAATGTGTAACTATGTAGGCAATCTTTACATGTTAAAAAACCAATTGTAACCAAAGAAATTAATATTACCACAAGCTTAAAAAAAAAAAAAACAAAAAACAGGAAAAAGAAGTACAAGAATGCTGTCAAGACCCTGGCAGCCAAAAAGAAAGGAAATGTTTGTTCATAAGGGTTTATGTATTTAAAAAAACATAAAATGTTGTCCTCTGAGGATGGCAGCTTAGATATAAACTGCAATAGGACTTGTGATATGATTAAAGAAGAGTGCATACCTCTGAGGATAATAAAGAACTGATTCCCTTAAACATTGTGCAAGCTTTACAATCAGTGTCCTGGACAGCATCCTAGGAAGATCTCCAGCTACAGTAAATCAGGAAAAAGTGGCTGAAGTGCCTGGGGACTTTTATTCCTAGTATAATTGTATTTGAAAAACTTACCCTGAAAGGCTTTCCACAGAAGACAGTGGCAGCAAAATGTTGTAGCTTAAAAAGAAAAAAAGTCAAGTATTTGCATAACCCAGAAAAGATCACATACTTCCTTGAAATTATAGGATATGGACCTGCAGTCAATGGAATTGCTATTCAGGTGTTACTGTCCACAGCACTCTGATAAGACTTATTTGCAGTACCTGCTCCAGGGAGTATACCTGGTGGAGTTATTTTACAGTACCTCTAAAGGGTTAAAAAGAAATCCAAATGTCAGAAGAGGGAGCTCAGATGTAGTTGAAAAGACAGTGGTGGAGATTAATATTCAACCTCTGCCCTTGACAAGTCTCTAAGGCTTGGCAGTTTCTCACTAGAAGTCTATAAAATGCTTAGGCATGATTGCTGCACTTTGGGAAGAGCCAAATTCCTGAATTCTCTGAAGGGGAAAAAAATAAAGAAATTATGTTCGTTGTATATACTTCACTCCCATGAGAAGGTTACCAAATTGTTTGTATATTTTTTATCAACCCATATCACTTCCTACAGTTGGCAATAAAGCCCTCACCAAAACTTTGGCAAGCAAATAAGAAAATGTCTGCCAGACACCATTAATACAGATCAATCTGGTTTTCCTTTGTGTGAACCAGAAGATTATTTTCCTGAGGCAAATCTCAAACAGTTTTTACCTCAAAGATTTGCTTTTTAAATCCTATTGCATGCCAACAAACCTAGGATAATTCATAGATGCATGGAAGTTAAGGCCAGAAGAGATGGTTAGATCATCTACTCTGACCTTCTGTGCATTTCAGAGCAGTAAATTCCACCCAGTTAGCCTTGTACTGTGCTTATTAACTGGCATTTGGTAAAAGCACTTCCTCAGAAAGTTAGTCAATCTTGATTTGGAGACATCAAGAAAAGAAAATCCCCTGTTTCCTTGGCAGATTCCCCTCACATCATTAATTAATTACTTTCACAGTGATTTTAAAAAAAAGGTTTTTTTCTTTACAGGTTGAATTTTTTTGGCCTTGGCTTTCAGCCACTGATTCTTGGTACACTTCTCTCCAACAGATTAAACATCTTCTTAGTATTATCTCCTCATGAAGGAACTTAATCATTGTACTTCTGTCTTTGTTGAACTAAATATATTGGATTTCTGAAGTCTCTCAGTACAAAACACTTTATCCAGCCCTCAAAAAAATTTTGTTTTCATTTTCAGAATCTTCTCCAATATTAACAATACCTATGAAGCTTTAAAAAATTATGATTCTCTTGAATACTGAACACAAAGTTAAAAATCATCTCCCTAGTCTCATTCACAGTACTTCTTTTGATCAAAGGTAGGATAGCTTTATACAGAGCATTTTCTGACATCATCACAGTGCAAATCAATGGCCATGAAGCAGGCTGGAAGGGGAAACTGGAAATAGGACACAATTCTTCAGGTAGGGCCACTGACTACCAGAAGGCATAGTCAGAGAGAAGATGGCTTTCTGCTCAGTGATGTCTCACAGTCAAGCCTTGAGGTCTTTCTGGAAAAAAGATTCACTCAGGGAGTCATTTCAAAACCTAAATTTGAAGGATGTTGACCTCTGTGGGAGAGCACAGAGGTTACTCTCTGCTTCAGTCCCTGAAGTGGGGGCTTGTGCAGGGTCACAGCCAGTGCATGTGAAGGAGCAGGGCTGCATCTCCAGGCTGGGCAGCACAGGAGTGAAATGTGTGTGACCACTGCTCACCCCCAGCATTTGAATCAGCTCTGCCAGGCTGTGAAAATCTAGTTTTGGTGACCGCAACCACTTCTTCCAACTTGTTACGGAATTTCAGTCTTTACTGTAAGTCAATTGCAATTTGGGTTTGAAAATTCAGCCTCCAGTGATCTAAACAGAACAGATGCTAAGGGCATATCTTGAAACTACCAACAGAACAAGACTCCTAGAATTTGAAGGACTATTCCAATTAAACTTGCTGGAAATACAGATTTCAGTCCAACTTTTCATGAAGTTCAGACACGTTCAGAGCTGAAGTTAACTTTTATTATTATCTCAGCTGCCAAGAATATAAAAAAGAGAGGAAGTTGTTCCACGCAACATTCTCTCAGGCAATAGAGCTAATATGAGAAATTCCCAGCTATAAGAACTCCCCAGCCCTATCTGCCTATCTGTATTCTCAGTCTGTACTTTCTTGCTGTTATGGTCCTGTTTGTAGGTCTGTGCAATAAACCACATTAGTGAAACGATCCCATTAATACAGAAGCAAACAAGCAACTGCTTTGTTGAAGGACAGGAGAAAGTGGGACTCTCTTAATGAAACAATTTAATTAACAAAAGGACAGAACACAACAACCACAGCAACAAAACTAACCTCTCTGAATGCTTAAAAAAATAAATCTAATTCAGACTATTTCAAAGGATATTCTGTCAGTGTAGCTACTACAGAAGAAGGGACAGTAAGACATTGTATCGGGATAGAAATCAATTCGGCAGGAAACTGAGAACTGAAGGAAATCAGAAAACACTTTTTCTACTTGAGAAACAGTAATGTGTAATAACATCTGATGTAAAGTGATGCCTCAGGCTTTAACTTTTATATTTTTCAAATCCTGTACTGCCTAGTGTGTCACTCTGAAGTTTCTTGTAGTTAACTTCTGTTTTCTCATTCTGGTTAGACATAACAAAGCCTCTCCAAGCTTGCTCTCCAAGGACACCCGGATTGTCCTAGGCCAAAAATGTGTAAACTATCATCTTAAGAAGGGGGGGTAAACTTACGGTAGTTACATCATTAATTGGGGTTGTAGTTGGAGAATTGATCCTGATATGCAAATGGACAAAACTTATAAAAGTGTGAAGAACTCATGACCCAGGGTGTAGCCTTTTAACTCCTCAGGGTATACCTTGAAGGCCCTTCAAATAAATACCTACCTTTATTCCCTTATTCTTGTCTAGTCTCTGTTTTTAAGTGGCCATCTCAAGCATCAAAAAGATCAGAAATAGATTCAAAACTCACTAATCAGTAAAGTTTGTAAAACCTTTTTTTTCAAGGTAGACTTATTGTGCACAAAAAACTTATTTATATGCTAAAGAATTGTATCTTATTTATACTAAAATTTACGGTGTGGTAGAATCAGTTTTACTAATAAACTGTGACTTACTTTCTTCTCAAAGTACTAGCAAGTTTCCTTGGAAAAGGCTAGATTACAGAGAAGAAAATGTTCTGACTGACATATCCCCAAGATGGCAAGTAGGGGTAGGAAAATATGAGTTCTTTATGGGCAGGGGAATATCTAATCTTAGATTACATATTAGGAAGAAATTCTTTACTGTGAGGATGGTGAGGCACTGGAACAGGCTGCCCAGAGAAGCTGTGGATGACCCATCCCTGGAAGCATTTAAAGACCAGATTGGATGGGGCTTTGAGCAGCCTGGTGTAGTGGAAGGTGTCCCTCCCCACGGTGAGGAGGCTGGAACTGGATGACCTTTAAGGTCCCTTCCAACCCAAACCATTCTATGAGTCTAAGTATAAAGTGCCTAAACAGATTCGTCTTACTTGTTCAAGGGCAAGACCTTGCCTTTCTTGTTATCTCCTTGTTTGTTGCTCCTGATAAATTCCCTTACAACCTAAACAACGCAGCATGAGTACCTGACACTACTTTGCCTGCTTTAATATATACATATAAGTATACAGAAACATATGTACACAGATACATGTTTTTCTTTTTTGGGTCATGAAGCCTGAAGGTGGAAATGTTACAGTTTTTTCCTCCTTTGAACATGGTCCTTGAAGAAATTCCTCACTGCCTATTTTGTTCAAAGGTCTTTCTTTGTGGTGTGCTTCTGCAAGACAGGATGTGTTTGGTCTTCAGGTGATCGATTATGGGACAATTTTCCTCAACATGGCCCATGGGGTCACTCCTCTGTGATCAACCCTTATGCTTTATTCCTCCTTTTCTGGGGAATCCTCTGGACCCATGTCTGGCCTCCTGGAGTTCCCCAGCGTGGAGGAGTATCCTGGTTTCTGTTGTCCCTTGCCATGGTCACTCAGGGTTTCCTCCACATTGGTGCATGCCCTCAACACCTCCTTCATTTCAGAGCATCTCCCCAAGGAAACAAATGGGATTGCTGAGGCATGTTATTTCCAAATGGACCAAAGAGATCACATTTCCAAAGAGAGTGGACATGAAATAGGGTTAAAAATTGCTTCTGAGGCTTTAAAAATTTCATCTTACTTACTTGCATTTCCCAACTCCAGAAAGTTATTTACAATGACATTTTGTGGCTGAGCTTAATGTTAAATGATCCTTTTGTGGTATTACTTATCAACTGAGAAAAATAAGCTGGTTTTGAGTACAACTTTTCCCATCCTGTGGTACATATTTAAGATAAATTACATGGATTACATCACAGAAATAGCTAATTCGTAGCTCTAAATCTTTCACATACCTTCCCCATGCATCTAGCTCGGCCCATTTTAAAACTTTGGAAAAACTTTGTTCTGCTTTGTGTTATCCTGCACAAGTTGGGAGCTGTCAGGCTGCTGTGCCCAGCAGCTGAATACCCTGATCATCATCAAACCACTCTGCTTAACTCTGCTTTGTGCATCATAGCACCAACAAAGAGAGCAACACTTGTATTTTTTTCCCAGAAGTAGCCACAGAAGCTGAGATTAATGTGTCTATACATATATCATCCATCAGCCCTTCCTTTTTCCACCTCTGAAGTAGCTGGCTCTGGTCTGAGTGACAGTGACAGGCTGAGACACAAAGCCAGGGAGGTTGCTATGCCCAGGGCATACAGAGGGTGAGGGCTGCCACCACAGGCTGAAGCTTTAATCATTTTTTGAGTCATGCAATCTGCTTTCCTCTTCATGATATCATACACCAGGCACAGCTGGGAGACAGAGCATAGTTTGGTTTCATACAAATGCTGGAGGGAGAAAGGGAGCCTGTAGTGAGGCCAGCCCCTCTCTCTGCCTGATCTCTTCCCTGCTCTCCAGCACTGTGGGAACTTCTGTCTCCAAGGGATAAGACAGTATGATAGGAGCTCTGAATCCTGCCCCCCCCCCCCCCCTTTTTTTTCAGGGGTAATGCATACACCAGGAAATTATTTCCATGAAGATTAATAAACTAAATGAAGAGGATTAAAGAAAATTAAAATTTACTTTATCCTCCTCCACTCTACATTTCTTCTACCTGATATCTGAAGTACCTTGTTAAATTTAACAGCAACTTAAAAATTCATGTAGAAGTGGAAAATACCTCTATTTGTAGGAAGCATTTTGACCCAGATTGATGTAGCTATCACTTCTATAAATCTGGGTACAGTTTGTTATCTCAACCAAATTGTACAAACTTCAAGACTAAATTATTTTTTTTTGCTAGTCCAGAATCTTCTTCCTAAGCCCCTTGGAACTTTACTGGAGTCAGCCAAAAGAATGGAATAAACTCTTCCACTTAGCACTTAAATCCCCCTTAAAAATTTCAGAGTTCTTTTTTCACAATCAAGTAGGTATAATTACTTCTGACTAAGATCAGGTGGGTAGAATATAAATCCTGAAATACAAGTGCAAGTCTTGAAAACTACAGCTTTACTTCACATCTCCTCCCCTTCCCTTCAGCTCTCCTTCTCTTCCTTTCGAGGCAGAAACAGAAGAGGAAGAGATGTTGCTCTTTTCATCAGCTCTTTTTAATGCAGCGTGATTTAGTGCACGTAGAAGTCATTTGTGCAGTAAGAATGAGCCATTTTGCAGCACTAGAATAATTCCATTGTACTGTATTTCTGAAGAGTCACAAAGCTCATGGCTATTACTGTTAAATAGATTTGAGCAGGAATCATAAGCTACAAAACCAGCTCAGTACATAACTCTAAATGAAAATAACATACTAATGTGTGAGTGATTTGCACCAACATCAGCTGTCTCTGCAAAAAGTTAGTGCTTGTTCTCATGCTTTCATTTTCCTGGGTAGAAGATTAACTACACATATTTTCTGATTTCTTTCTTGAAGTGGTTTCACATTAGCATAATATTTTTGTTCCCACAATTTCACTCTCACACAGATTAGTAAACTAGAATACACTGTTTCTTAAATAGAGTTCTTATTCATCAAATGTGCTATTCAGCCTTCTCATATTGACAGCATGCAAGTATAACTGTTGCAAACACGTTCTCCCCTTTGCTGTAAGCAATATGCAGTTTTTATTTTCTTTAGATAACTATGTAAGGCTGTTGCAGTGACTGCATTTCAGTGCTTAAGTACTAACACTGGTTTTATGGGCTGAAAGCTGTGTGTACAAACAGTACTTGTGAACCTAAGTGTGTGGATTACTGCTTTGGCCAGGGTCAGAATTTGGCCCTGCGTAAAGACTGATTTTTGTATGTGCCATTAGGAGAGCTGTTTTCAAAACTGTGAGTGCCTGAAGACAAAGTTCCATGAAGATGTTATTGTGGGGGAATGAGACACTAGTGGATCCAGGTGGCTGTGCATCTTGCCTGTAGCAAAGGAAAGCTGATTGCTCAACAGTGAAAAAGCATGTTCAGAGTTTTGCTCACAGGTTTCTATGCAGCAAAGGGTTTTAAGCATACTGCAGGTTCGGTGAGCTACTTATGCATTTTATACACCCACTGTTTAATGCCTTTTGGAGTAGAAATTATCTGATGCCATATGCCTTAGGTAAGTGCCCTAATCACTTGCACAGAAGGTCTCCTCTCCTCTCCTCTCCTCTCCTCTCCTCTCCTCTCCTCTCCTCTCCTCTCCTCTCCTCTCCTCTCCTCTCCTCTCCTCTCCTCCTGTTTATTTTCTTTTTCTTTTCAATGGCTACAGTTTTAACAGAAGTTAGAAACATTCCCCCATCTCCTCTGCTCAGCCCCACATTTAGGGAGCTACTATAAAAAGAGACATAAGTTTCTTCTTCACTCCTCTGTCCCCTGGGCTAAGATAGGCAGTATGCCCCATTTTAATGCACATCATATTTAAAAAAGGAGAGTGCAGTGTTGTTAATTCCAGTCTTTCATGTGCCCTGGATCATGCTCAAGGCTAAGAATCTATAAAACACTCAGAAAGGCGGGATTTGGGACAAATTCATCCCATGTGTGAGTTCCTATTGAGTAGATTTTGAAGTTTCTTGCTCTGCTAACCAATGAACCTGAATATTCTTATCAGGCAGTTGATTTTCTCCTAAACTAACTTTATTAGTCCTCTGTTCAGAGCCTAATTGTCCTAGGCACTGACTGGAGGTATCTCTCTGATGAGGGTCAATGTATGCCATGCCTTGGGGGAACCAGCCTGTGTGAGATGATCTCATTGCTGCTACACCTGCTTTGAGTGTAAACAGGGCAGCAACCACTGATTGTGGGGCTTTCCAAGAAACTATAAAAATCTTATTGCAGGGTTAAAAAATTATCTTTTTCCTCCTAACCTCTTACTCCTTGGGATCCTTTACATCCTAAATGCAGAGAGAATTTGAAAGGACTTTTCTATGGCCTCATGTTCTACATCCTCCCAAAAGTTCTCACTGGTCTTTTCTTGCTGGCTGAAGCTTTCTGCAAAGATAACTGCTGCAGAAGAAGTCCTATTATGACTATTTTAGAGAACTTATTGACATTAGCATGATTCAATAGACCAAGATGCCAAGTCAGAGAGATAGAATTATTAAATGTATAGAGGAATACAAACTTTTGGCAGGAGAGGGCAGGATGGAAACTATAATACGATTTGAGATGGGTTTGTAGGTGAACAGGATTGGCAGAAGAATTATTATTAGGCTGAAAAATGGAATTCAATTCTCAGGTTTGTTTAAGGAGAGTTTTCCAGATGTTAACTGTTAATAGAAATAATGATGTGGGAAAATAGTAAGGACTTTAAACTGGAAATGTCAAAACCTTCAGTACTCATGTCATTGCTGGCATAAACATTAATAAGTAACACATTCACTCTAGTTCTGTTTTCTGAGAGCACAACAACCTTTTGAGTTTCTTAGAGACTTTCCCTTTAACAAGCATGCAGATGTCCAAAGTGTTACAGGAGCACTTTGCCACAGATATGTTACTGAATATGAACCAGGAAGGCTCAGGATGTCAACAGTCTTGCCCTCACTTTCACAAAAAGTTAAAAATCAGTCATCACTTCCCCTGCATGCAAATGGCAAAAGAACATTTTTATCTGAGATCACACTGCTGTTTTCAGAAATATATCCTGAAGTGTCAGGAGATTTAATCATTGCTTAAAGGATCTCCAAGAGTCAGTTAAGCCCATAATTTCTGTTCCAAATGAAAGAAAATGAAAAGCTGCTTAGGAGTTCAAATGATTAGGGGAGGCTCTGGGGAGTCTTTGCTGGGTGTGTCTGTGGGAATAACAGCTTGCATGGAGAAACAAAAGGCAGCAAGTCATGAGAGATAGGTAAGGTAAGGGGGAATGGGGCAAATACTCTAAATAATACCTCATTATTAATGGGGAACTTAGGGTAAGGCTCTGGCTAAAAGCATGAGGATACAGTACCATCATGTTCTGATCTGGCAGATTTTCCATACTGACAGACACGGAACATTGTGAATTTCTTCTAAACAAGGTTGCATCAAAGAAAACCACAGTTTACCAACAGTTTGTCTTCCCAGCTGGAAGCACCTAAAAATACATAGACCCTTGGATCAAAGGAGCAGCAGTGCCATCAAAGCCTATGGAAATGGTGACCTGAATCTAGACAGAGCATTTATTTTACAGATCTGTTTTGGACCTAAGATAGTGCAACTGATTGGTCACTAAGCTTGTTATTATCAAGTGCCAAACTCTTTTGAGACTTTCCTGAGGAATAGTTATCAGAATAACAAAACTCACCGAGACCTTTGGCACCTGCTCATGACTCAAAGTGCAGGCAGCCCCTTGAAGGGCATGATTCTACCTTCAGGTGAGGTCTGTAGCGTTTTGCTCAGTCCTGCTGAAGCACGAATCATGCTTGTTATTCTTCCTCTCAACTTCATCCTTTTTCTTTCTGCCTCTCTTAGTCCCTGCCCTATAACACTATATATTTTTGATAGGGTAGCTTCTCAGCACAGTTAGGTCATCTGACAGTAATGACCAGTGGGCAGCCAAGCCAGCACAAGGAAAGGGAGAGGAGCCAGTCTGTGGCTGGCTGTAATGTTTTTTTTCAGCTGTTGTTAGGTGACAGTGTTTGCTCACCCTATATAATGTAACTGTATGTGAAAATACAAACACAATCCTCCTTCATGTTGGGTGTAAAGGGAGGAGTAATTCTTATCTAGCAGCTGCTCGGATTGTACCCATGGCGGAGAGGAGGGTTTGCTTTGGGTTTGTTGCTACATCTGTGCTTCCACGAGTAAACACGAATGAGCTCAGGAGAAGCTCTCACACCTCACTGTTGCAAGCTGGACAGCTGATTAGCAGCAGGCAGAGGCACACACAAGGCTGCACCAGGTCTGCTGGGAAGGTGCTGTGCTGCCAGTGTCTGTGTTCCAGCGAGGACAGGATAGAGGCTGCTTCAAGAATACATTTTTTTGACATTGAATTTTATTTGCTAGGAGTTTGTCATCTAGATTTCCACTCTTTGAGCACAGACACTATCTGAGGAGACAGCTAGGTCCCGTCTGCACTGTGTAAGCAACTAAATGTAGCATAATTTTTTTTCGTTTCTTCAGGTAGGATGTTGCTGCCTTGTGTTTACACATCAACCAACCCCATCTTTCCGGATGTAATAAAACAGTATTCGAAATGATCTGCTAAAGCTTGCTCTGCTTTAAGCTACTAAAACAGTTTTATCCAACTATAATGTAAGAGGCAGGATTTACAAAAGGGTTTTAACTAAGAACAATTGTTTCTCTTACAAGTATATTTGTTGTTAAAATACAGATGAAGGCAATTGACAGAAAAAGCTAAAATCTCAATGGTCATAGAGAGGTTCAGATTTAGTGGAATGAAAAGAATTACACTGATAGCAAGTAAGAATCTGGATCATATTCATGTTTCAGTAACTGAAATATATCATGAGAGAAGCTCCAAAGGTCCATGTAGTGAGTTCTCCTGCAGCTCCAAAAAGGTCACAAATGGCACTATGTGAATCTTTCCAGAAACTATTTAAATTCCATTTCAAAATTGTTGGGATGTTTTGCATCTGATACCCTTTTGGAGAGACTATTTAGGAAGCTCAGGTTGCCTGCGGTTGGAAACATAACTTTTTGCTTGATTTTGTTATCAGCCACTGCTTATCCATTTGCTTTTGTAACAACACTGTTCTTAAACTGCATAATAATTTGTCTCTTCCATTTGCTGTATTTATCAACATAAGCCACCATCACTCCCAGCCTTCCTTCATTGGACTAAGCAAGCCAAGCCTTTCAGGGCCTCTCAGCAGATGTGCTTTCTAGTCTTCCGTCTGTCCATGCAGACAGTTCTCACCATCATGCCCTTCTCATGAGCAAATCTGACCTGAGCTGTGCATAACGTGCCAGTGGACCATCTGTACACTGAAGTGAGCATTTTTCTGACTGTTGCCATATGTAATAGGATTCATAATTTTTTTGTTCACAGCCCACAATGGCAGCTCTAGAGAAACCTTGTGTTTAGTGAGTGTGCTCAGGTTCTCCCCCTCTTTTAGTATTTTCAGAAGGTAATCTTTCAATTTACAGCGTGTTTCTCTTAGCTGCTCTTAAATCCATGGCCTGGCATCTAATGATGTTTATATGTGTCCTGTTTTATTAGTGTAGTTCTCAAAATACAAAGTTATTAGTTCACCCTCTTCTGTCTTGTGCTTGTCCCTGACTTTGTGTTACTAACAAATTTCATCACCATCATCTTTCTTAGGATGTAGGACATATCAAATCTATCTGGATTCTTGTCTGCATTTTTAGATACAGAGATGTGTTTCAAAATCTTGAAAGGGAATAAGTTGTCCCCAGGCAAATGCTAGATGAGGCAGTACGTGGGGCAGATACTGTAACCAAAAACTGGACAGCACAATTAAAGGAGAAAAAGGTTTGTAGAGAAAAAAGGAATTTGGCCACAGCAAGGAGAGCTGCTCCCAGAATACTAGAAAAATACTGTAGATACTCATTACTAAAGAAATCTGATTCTTATTAAAAAGATGGTTTGGGTTTCAGTGTGGTGGGTAAGACATGTTTCACTGAAAATTAACTGCACCAAGCAGGTGGAAGTAGAAACTGTTTAGAAACACAAAATGTGCTATAATTAATTTCTTGAAGGAAGGCATTTTTCTCACAGTTGAAAAGGTTACTTGAAGCTACTATTTTCTATTCCACGTAATTCTTTGAAGTTAGCCTACAGAACATGTGGATGATATAACCGGCCACGGTGGAAGAATATTATTAAAATTCAAAAGTTAGGTCGTGTTACTACTGTGACTGCTTTGTTACTGGAGCCAGTTCCCTTACGTACAAACATTATTGCAGAGTAATTAATGGCTTAAAGGCTCTGTTTTTTCCAAAGGGCTTCTTCGGCACTCCTGGAGCAGAATGGGCAGTGCTCACGGCTCAGGCAGGGAGCCCGTGGCTTGTTTTCGGCTGGCTGTTCTGTGTGTGGCTGCATGCCTTATAACCCTCCTTTAAAGGCAGAATTACTTGTTTCCATCTGGGCTTCCCTCACTGCTCTGTGCGACTGTTTTTTCAGCACAGGCTTGTGGATCTGGATGGTTTATTTTTGTTAAAGCACAGAAAAATAAAACTGAAGTATCCTCTGATTTTTTTTGGTACACAAATGGAATTCTGAAGGAACTGGTTTTTGACAGTACCTTACAAAACTTTATGTTCAAAGTGCAGCTCCCACTAACTTAATTCACAAGTCATGGCATTTTTTGAAATCTGATCCCTAGTACTTGCTTTGGACAGTCAGACTTCTAGCTGTCAGTGGGGCAACCCTCTTCCCTCAGAAGAGCCCAGGGTGGTGGGAGGACCACAGGAAACTCCGGGTTGGTTTTTTGCTGCCTTTCCCCATATGCTTTCATTAACACCAGCTTTATGCAAGGGTGGAGAGGAAATGTTTACTGCCTTTCTCTTCAGAGGTCTCCCTTTTTTCCTGGTGTGCACATAACAGGGTGTTTTGCAGATGTAAAAAAAGTCTTGGAAAAGTAAAATGCTCCTTGGCCAGTCCTAGTCCTGATTTTTGTCTTCAGTACTAGCATCAAGGGGAGATCCAATGCATACATTAAAGTTTATTTCTAACTGCAATGGGCTGCTTCATTTGAATTGTCCTCCTTTTCCCTTTCTCCTTTCCTCCCTATTGAAAGCATGTTCTTTGCTTATGCATGGAAAGGAAAGTTTTCTTTTTTAAATACCAATTTGAAACTCTTTCAGGTTCTGTGTTTGAGGTATGTCATATCTGGAAGCTTTTCAGAATTTTCCATATTTCTGTACCTTGTATATTTTTTTTACTGCTAAGACACCCTATATGAGTTAAAATTTTTACATTTTTCAGTATTTTAAAGGAGATAATTTTGTCATTAATCCAAGAACTATGCAGCAGGCTATTTTTTATGCCACATCACAATTCTCCTCCTACTCATTCTTAAAGGAAATCAAAAATTCCAGATGTTTTTCCTGCAACATCTGGCTCCCTGGCACAAGCTTCTGAAACAGTGTTTGCAGCCTTAAAGTCATGTCTTGGTTTTGTCATTTAGTTTACTGATGGGTTGTTGGAGCCACTGGTGACACAGGGACTGGTTTGCTTTGACAACTCTTTCACTCTGAAAGGAGATAGCCTGGCAGGCCCATTGGGATTCTGCTCAGAATTTTTTGGTGCTCAGGAATGTGATGAGCTCAGCCACCTTGGCTTCCCGTCTTGCAGAAATACGTGTAGCAGTTTAATGCACATGGACTCAGAAGTGTTCCCTGCTCAGCCTCAAAAATGAGGGTACTCATGTCTAAGCAATTAACTGTATTCCTGCAGAACACACTGTCAGGTGTTCATTCACTGTGCCAGACTCTGTCCTGAGGGAAGGAGACAAAACATAATGGGAGCGAGCTAGAAAGGGCCATTCTGCCATGCTTTTCATCTTTTTCATATGTCGCTTTTTGGGATCTTTATGAATAAATCTTGCTTCTCTCACGTCCTCCACACTGTGCTTTGATCAACAAGTTATATCTTTCGACATGTCTCTTGTGGGGTGTACATAATGCAACAGGCCCCATAGTATATCTGCTTTCCTCATATTGATTAATTGACTGATTGATAAGCTGAGTCTCATCTAGGATTTAAGTGTTGTATGTACTGGGAGCCATGACAACAAAGGTAGAATTCCAGATGAGTGTTCTAACTATTAACTTTTACCTGTTCCAGGAGAGAAGATCTTTTTATTTCCTCCCTTAAAGATCTGTAAAAGTTCTGTGATCATGCCAAAAGGGAGAGAAACAAACATTGTGTTGGCTTTCCTGGTGTGGAAAAAACCCTTTCTCCCTACTTGAAGGGTAAAGCTGTTTTTATCAAATGCATATGCTACTGCCAGAAATATGTCTCAGCCAGGGGCACAAGCTGCTCACTTTTCATCAAAGAAGCAGAGGGAAATGGCTCCATGGAGCATGCTTTACAGTTGCCTGCTGAGACCTCTGAGACTGGATCTGAATTTCCTGCTTCGAAACATTTTGCTGCCCCAGCAGAGTGGTTCATGGAGCTGGCATGAGGCAACCACACCTCTCTTCTGGGTTCCAGCATGTTTTCCCATATGGGCAGGATGTGGCTCTCTATGTCCTGTCTCCTCCTAGTTGTTTGTTTGTGTAATTAAATCTTCCACACCGCCATAGAGTTTTTGCATGCTTTTATGTAAGACATGATTTATGGTCTGGAAATACCATCATCATCCCCTCATTTTGCAATGTGTACATGCTCCTCATGTCATTGTAGGTACTAACTGTGCAATATCATAAAGCACTCAGAGAGGTGTTGTTCTGCTGCTTTTAACCTGCATGTGCGACTGGTGCTGGGCTGCATCTTTTCCAAAGTACTTAACGAGGATTTTAGCTTACACACAGTGAGGGGTTATAAATGGGATGGCCAAAGCAACAACCTCATCTGCCCAGCGTATGTGTCAAAGCTCCCCTTTGCAGAGTTCTCTGAAGTACTCATGAAGCAGGCCTTGAAATTAGTTTGCTTTAATAAATTGGCTATAACCACTACAACATCTCCAGGTCTGCTCCAAGAATTGCCCAGCTATCCCTGTGAGGGCAGCAGTCCCCTCCTCTAAGAAAGGGTGAGACAGATGACAGAACATCATGCTCCTTTCAACCATCTGACTTTAATCCCCTGCCACGTGTGAGTGAGAACCCTTAGATGTTTTACGGGTCACTTAGTTTTATGTCAAAAAGCGCAAGACAATTTTTTAATGTACTAAATAAATTGTCACTAATAGGACTTCTGGTATCTTGAAATGGGAAAATGGTGTAGTGAAATGGGAAAGTATCAGCTTGAGAAAATGAATCTAGAGACCAGCATAAAAGAGCAGGGAATGAAAAAACAGGGAAAAATGAAGACAGTAAATGTAAATCAGAGGTAAGGCTGTAGCTATGAGGTCTGCTGCATGTAGGTGTAAACTTGTTCCATGTTCCTCATCCTCTGGGCAGGTGAGGCCCTACTAAACGTTGTTCGTTTTTAACCCAGACAAAAGCATTTGGATAAAAAACGGATGCATTTTTTCCAGCTCTGAACAAGTGTAAGCAGAATCCATCCTCTGACAACAGAAGTTAACTAAGTGTTTTGTCTTGAGGGATGGTTTAATGTCCTACTTCTTGTTTAGAGTCAGAAGTCTAAAGCCAAGTCTCCACTGCCCTGCAAGTTTTTGTGTGCTGAACAAAATGGTGTGGGACACAGACTGGGACCCAAGCTGGGCTATTAATAAAGGCACAGTAAAACATGCAGGGTACAAGTCTCCTTGCTAACATTTTCTAACAGCTCTGCCAATGAATGCATGCAAAAGAGTGGGAAGGATAGGAAGACCAAGGAGACGAGGAGTCTGTGCAAGTGAACACTGCAATGTAGATCTGAGCAAAGACTGTGAGTAATGTTTTGTGCTATTTCACAGAAGTTAGAGCTTTGGTAGAAGCATTTGTGCACTGTGGTATCTGTGTCATTGTGAGACGTGTGAAACAGACTGCTTGTTTTACTCCAGCACATAAATTCAATACTGAATACAGTTTTTTGTTCTGACCAGTACAGATAAGGAGCCTGCCACTGATATATCCTGGGATGAGTCAGGATGGTGGTGTGACAAATTCTTTATCTGCTCCACATACACATAAATATGTCCACTTCTTCTGACTCACAGTTAAGAGTATTGGGAGCCCTCCTTCATCCTTCACTCTCATTACTGTGCCAATGAGTAGAATCTCTTACTTTCAGCAGATTTAATTGTTATCTTGCTAAATATGATACTATGGCAACGTGCCTACCCCAGGATTCCCTGTGCTGCTAGGCCTGGTGCAGCTGAACTAATAGAAAAGGCTAATGGGAAAGTCTAATGACCATTTTTAAAGCTTAAATACCAGTCATTTAATCTGACACTCCACAGGCTGCCAGTTATTTCCTTTGGATGTTCACAGAGCAGTTAAATGCAAAATAAAATTTGCAGTCAGATGAGCTGTTTTATAATTGTTATGTAATGCTGGAAATCTTCAAAACTCCTTGAATACAATATTCAGCAAATGATATGTGACTGGCTTTTCCCCTCCCCCTCAAAAAATTTAATGTGCACATGCACTGCCACGATGCATAGGAAAAAAATCCTATGGAGAAGTCCAGCATACACAATCTGTCAGACCAAGAAGAAATAAAGGTCTGTTGTTAATTCAGACAAATGGTCAGCAGCTGCAAAATAGTTTCCACAAGAAACAGAGCAAAACCCTCTCAGTTAAGGATAGAATTTTTTATGATTTTCTGTTGCCTTTTCCAAGGCCAAAATCTACTGCATATGTTCCTACGTAGCATTTATTTGTATTATCTTCTATTCCAGTTCTCTCAGCTATAGCAACAAAAAGTCCCTTTGAAAGTAAGAAAAGCCTAGTGATTTTTATACTGTTTTTCAATATTTTAAACAAATTAATTGCCTCAGTCATATCATTACAGAGAGTAAACCTGCTCCAGCAACATCACTGAATGTTGGCATTCTGCATCATAAGGCTACAGCCATGGTGATGAGCATGGGTGCACTTGCCAGCTGAAGGTGCTTCTCTGATCACAGTGAGAATATGGTCACCAAATCAGGGCATCTCATCATTACACACCAGGATACCTGTCACTCTCGTTGTAGCAGTGCTTTCCTTAGCTAAGTCACTTTTTGTGTGACTCATAAGGTTATCCTACATCTCTAATATTTTGCCACTTAGGAGAACAGGGAGAATTTTAAGTGTTCCAATTCAAAATATGTAACAAAAAAAAAACCCCTTAAACACACTGTTATTTAGAATTTGTGCTGCTGTGGTGAACTTACAGCTTCTGATGCAGGTTTCTATACCTGAGGGATAGTAAGAAGGACTTCAGCAGTATCACAACTTTAATATCTCCTTGTGACTTTACAGGTACTGGCAGAAGTGATTGCCTGGAAGATGGGCTAGATCAGATGGTCCTTTCCTAACCTGTTAAGGTCAGTCTTTGGGTCTGTGCTACTCAGTTCGGCATTTGTAGGTGATGTAGAAGCAAAATCCTCATAAATACCACTTAACTCCTATAACTTAGTGAATGTTTGTAGGAATTTTGTCAGAACAGTGTCAAGTGTTTCCCAGCACAAATTCCAGAGTGCAGTCTGGGTCTATGTTATTTAAATTACGCACAGCGAGATGAGTTTTATTCTGCAAGGTACACTCAACCAAATCTATTTTGGGTATGTCTTCTCTTAAATCATGATTTAGCCAATAGGCCAGGAGGAACCTGAAGGACTACAAGCTTATGAGAGATTTAAATATTCATATCGTTCTTTGTAGTTTAACAAAGAACACTGTAATGTTTTCGCTCTTTAAAAAAAACCCAAAACCCAAGCAACAAGAAAATAGTCCTTATTTGTCCACCTGGGACATGTTCAGTAGAGCTCAGGTGTGAATTTGAATGTTGAATAGACATACATTCCCTCCAAGTTTAGAAGGTGTGGGATCTCACCCTTGTCCACTGCTGACTACAGTGCCTAGCAAATTTAAGAGTTTCTACATAAACTACAGGATGAAATGTTTTGCTCTCATCTGTGTCAAAACTTTACAGGAAAGTTCTCAGAGCTGAGTGTGTTGATTCAGCCTCAGAGACATGCAGCCCGTGAGAACTGCATGGAGAGATGAAGTAAGAGGATTTAGAGAGAGCTTAACATTTAATAGAGACAGAAGCCAGTAAGCTGCAAGCACAAAACATTTCCAGAACTGCATCTCTAGCATCCTAAAACTGGTTTACCAGTTATTATCGGCTAGTTTAAAGATCATAATTTCTATACAAATGAAATGACATCATACAAGGTACAAGAGTACCATAGACCTAATCACACATTCATGTAGATAGGGTTTATGGCTGTATTTTCATGGTCATATGATTTAAATACTTGAAACTAGTCCCCCAAGACCTGTGGGTGTGTGAGGATGTGTAGTCCCCTCAACTCAATAGGATTTATGTTGACATAAGCTCAGCCTTGTGGTCTGGTACCACCGAGCGGATGGACACTTTTCTCCTGAAGCAGAGGTCTCTGACAGGTGATCTCATAAGGAGGGTGAACTTTGATATATGGAATTCTTGTTTAAGTGTATTAAAAGGTCTCAAGGTGTGAACTGTTTCAATGTCATTCTCAGCAAAGGGTCAGCCTCCTCCTCTGAAAGGTTTGAATTAAAGTGTGTTGTTAGATCCTCATGTCAAGAAAACCTTTAACTCCCCTGGACCTTTCCATGCATTTTAGTCTTGCTTGCTACAAATGCTTCTGCAGGATAGCAGCCTTTGATTCTTCATGGCTTCCACTGTATGTAGTCACTCTCATCCTGGCAAAGAGAGAAAAAAGGAGCATAGAAGAGAATGCTGATGAAATAACACATACTCAAGTGCAAGATGAACTTCTGCGTAAAGCATTCATCCTGACTCCAAATCAGACATAGGGAGTGCCTTAGGTGGCTCAGAGGGTTATGTCAAGAACATGATTCTGTTTCTTTCCCACAGTTATGTGTGTTCTCATTCTTGAAACATTAAAATATTCTGTTGCCTACATTTTAAAGGGAAAGAATATGTTACCGTTCTGATGGAAAAAATTATGAAATGTTTTTTCATGTGAGTGTAATGGGCCAGATCCTGAATGGGGCTTGAGCAAAGTAATGATGACTAAACTTAAAAGTTGGATGTCTGGCTCCAAAGATGGGGTTTATATTGTTGGATTCCCTGTGCTTTGAATGCGGGAGAGCCTGTGGTTTGTAAGGAGGATTTGCAACAGATAGGACACTGTATGGAGGAAATGCTGGAGACAGCTCTGCCTCTGAAGGTCTGTTCCTCAGTGGTTTAACTCAGTGCTAATACAGGTATCCCTGTGAAAATGTATTCCCTGCCCAAAATCACTTTTGACACTTCAGTATCTAAGGCAAATGGCCAACTGCTCCTTTTCAAGGTGGCAGTAGTGGAGTAAAGGTGTGCAAAAGTAATGAGCAACCTTTTATCTTTCTGGGAGCTGGGATGAACAGGCACCTTAATGACAAATTGTGCTTTCCTGTGAATTATTACTTGGAGACATGCAAATATCACCTCCTGAAACTTGTGAGCAAATATTCTCTCCAGTTGTTGAAGTGGGCTGTGAGGCATTCCTTCCTCTCTCTGTAGGTGCTGCATGTTTAAACCACAGAATTTCCCAGGCATTTCTCAGCTGAGCACAAAAGTAGTTAAAAAAAAAAAGGTGGAAATGTTGATTTTTGTTTCTCTGCTGAGAAAATAGTAGCAATTATTCTTATTTCTTTACAGAAAAAAAATTAGAAATTAATCAACCTTGACTTGTTTCACGGGAAACTGCAGTTTTTAGGCAATTTCATGGCATCATTTGTTCCTTCTCTTTGACATGGTGTGTGGCTGTACAAGACAGAGTACAAAATTTTTCTCCCTCCTCTCCCAGCAGTAATATAAGAACATTTCAATTTTTAAACTACCGCTTCACATAGGTATTTCTGAATTTTGTAAGAGGGCAGAAAGATATTTTTCTGAGGTTATGAATTTACCCAGAAAGGACAGTGCGCCTAATGCTGACATATGTGTGTTGTGTTGGGAAGATGTGTCCAGTGTGCTGTGTTTTTTCCTTCTGTCAAAGAATGAAGGCATCTGTTTGAAACCTTGAGTCAAATAAACAGCGATCCTGCATCAGGTCACATTGTGGCTTCTGTAAATCAGTCATAAAGCAATGGGACCTCACACAGTGGCTGTGTATCCAGGGCAGGACAATAGCAGGGATGCCATGTGGCAGGGCTGATTTGGGACTTCCCACAGAACAGCTAGAAATAAAACAGGGAAATTCAGGATGGAATTCTATAATGAAAATGAAGTAGATCCCTCTCTTAAGAGAAATTTCTTGAAAATTCTGAATTTATTTTTTCTCAAACACTTTTCCTGCCCTTGCTAAGTTCCAACTCATATAAGAAATCAGACTATGGAATTTAATCAGCTCTAGTTATAAAATATCATTGAAGACATAGTTGTAATTCTTCTACAATGATATGTTTGGAGCTGACAGACATAGATATTTTAGTCTGATGCTTTACCCTTCTAAGGAGTTTAGAATCACTTAATTTATTCCATTACAAGTGTTTTATAAACTGTCTATTTTAAAACAACCTGTGGGATTTTAAATGTACCTTCCTCCACCAGGCCCCAAATTCCTCAATCCTCAAGCTACAGGTTAAAATTAATAAATATTATAATTGCCCTACTGTATGAATGGCTTCTGGATTTAGTAAATAAATATTGCTGTAGTTTTCAGTATGGGTGAGCAGTAGGCACAGTTATTTGGAGATAATTACATTAGACATCTTTCAGAATCTACTCCATCAAAAAACCGTCCAAGACCAGCATAAAACTAATTAAGCATAAACAATACTCTTAATTAAATCTATTGTGATTCTAAAATAGTTTTATAACATCTGCTATAGTGTGATTGGTGCCTTAGTACTGAGTATGAGAAGTGATTCTAGCTAGCAGCTACAGAGGAATTATGTCTGGAGTTAAATAAAGCCGGTCTCAAAGATGGGCAGGTTGTGAGCCACAGCAGCTCTAGCTCATCTGTAAGCATACCATCATTTGATGGTGGGATTTGCATGTTCATATGCATCTCTGCTTTACAGAACTCTGGCAGATGAACTCCCCATGGCAGTTTTGAACACTTTTTGCCCCTAGCTGCTTGGTTGGCCCCTGTGCTGGGTCCTGTTTCCTCACTGGGCATCCAGAAGCTGGGAACTCCAGAGACCCTACTGCCAGTCTCACAGTTTAAAGCTGCCCTCACAATCCACCAAATATGGGCCAAACTTTTAAGAAAATGGCTGTGACACAGCCACAAAGTCTGTTTTTGTTGTCTGGGGGAAGTAGTCTTGGAGACTGGAGCAAAGTAAGCTTCTGGGAAGATGATAACTGATTAAAATCTCTATGTTTTCCAGAGCTGACCCCTTAATTACCTGATGGTGCTTTATACTTCTTTATGGATTTTTATTTTCTGATAATTATTTTTCTGTTAATTATTTCTCCCTTATTTCTCAGCAGGCACATTAGACCTGAGCCTTCTCTTGCACAGAGTTGCACTGATGTGATTCATACTGTAGTATGTGATTCATACTATATACTGTTTCATAATATGAACTACTGAGTTCATATTATTATGAACTTATGAAAGTTAGAGAAAAGAGACTGGAAACAGAGTGGTTTCCTCCTCTATTTTTATCTTGGTAGTTTTAATTGGAGGAGAACTTTTCTTAAGTAAGACAAAATTCTCTTTAAAACAACTAAAATAGCAGCATCCTACATCACTGGCCTTTTCTATCTGAAACTGTACTTTCCATGAGGGTGTCACAAAACATTGACATATTAGTGTTTTCCCCATGACTGCATAAAGAAGTTGAAAAGTCCTGCTTACTTGTCCTTGCTAATTTGTGCTCTGCATTGTTTCCAAAAAAAAAAAAAAAAAAAAAGGGGAGACGTGCTAAATGTTAATGGACCCTGAAGGTAAATGTATTTTTATTTGTGAGACCCCTTAGAAAGTTAGAAGTCAGCCTTAAAAAGCAGACCTTTTGAAATTCCTTATAAAAAGAAAACAAGATTCTTTTTTAGTCTTCATGGATATCAAAGGAATTTTGTATGTGATTGAGAGCATCTGGCTCTAATTGTGTTAAATAGCCTTAAGAATCTGACTTTAACTAGAGAAGCTGAGAAATTCCACTATGGGTACCACTTTCTCATATACCTTTCAGATGTAGAAGAAATCAGGATGCTGTTTGTATTTCAACAATCAGCCTTAAAAAAAAAAAAAAAAAAGACAGAAGCAGAACATTAGAGTAAGTTTTTATTTTGGAAAAACATACTCTGTTTGGAACAACAGGAAATTGGAGCCTCTTTTTAAAACAAATTGTTTGGGCCTAATTATTTTTTATTTTCAGTCTCAGACACTATGAATGCAGAGTATTATGTATATATTCACACTTTCTTATTAGCAGTATGAGCAGTATATGCTATATTGCACTTGTTTTAATTTTCAGTTCACACATATAACAACACTACCAAAGTGCTTTAGACAATAGCATTTCTTTAGAGCATACCTGCAGGTATTCCTGAAATTTTGTATGCTTAGAGAATTATATTTTAGAATCAGGATAGAGGACTCAGAGAAAAACAAGAAGAACATAAAATAAAACAAAATTTAATGACAGGCTGCCCTTTAAGACGAAGGCTTTCTTTCATTGCAGTGTTCATTCATTTCCATGGATGTGAGTAAACAGAAAGGAAATAGCTTTTGGCCTGATGAACACTGGGAGGATGTTTCTGTACAAAAATACTTTGTATGCTGTACATCCAGACAGTTTTCATTGCACTGGCTGGAAGAGATTGCCAGGCATCAATGTTATTCAGAAAAATGCTGAAGCTGGAGAAGATAAATCCTCACCTAAATTTTATAGTTCAAGCAGTTAGGAAGTCCAGTGAAATTGAGATACAGTTTAAAAGTAAGAAGATCATGAAAAATCAGTGTGCAAGCAGAATCTGTCACTATATACAAATGACTTAAGCAGTCCAGAATCATATCTGCTGCAAATGTGATTCTACAAATCAGGAGTGTAGTGACCCTGATCCAGTGATGATATGATTTCGTATCACCCAGGCCCCACTGATGCAACGGCTGGCAGTCCTAATGCACACAGGAAAAGCTGAACAGCGCTGCTTCCTAGCCCCTGCTTAATCTGCCCTTGCCTTATGATTTTAGAAAAAAAGCCTGTGTTTGTTTACATGCAGACCAGGGCATACCAACTAAAGTAAGATGGAATTAAATGACAAAGTCAGAGGGCTGTCTGCTTACTACATTATTAAAGATTGCATTCACTGCATAATAGTTTAAACAAAAGCAATAAGATGTGACAGTATTTTTGCTATTACTTAGTTTCATATGGACAATCCTTTCTGTTTACAGTGAGTTGTGAGGATTCAGACAAGTCTGGTCTGAGCTGTTTGTCCTTGTGGTATTTCAGATTTCACACCTCATGCTGTAAAACTTTCCAGGACCAGCTGTGTTCTTTGAAGTATACAGTGTATGGCAGTAAACATTAACAAGTCATAAATATATTTCACCCAAAAAATGTTTTACAGATTATACTTGCCTGTGATACCTGTGAGTCTGTGGTGATACCATTCATTATTCTGCAATTTCAAGAATGTGTAGGATAGCCGCTCAAAATAGTGCTCTTTTGATGAAGCAATCAGACTTTATGGAAAACTTTTGTCTTAAAGCCTTAAAACAAACAAATAGATATTGAAACAAATTGTTGTGGCTGCATGTTTTTTAGGTCTAAATGATTAAAAGGTTTTTTGCTGCTGTTCAGCCATGAATGAATTACTATTCAAATTAAATTATCATGACATCAAACTCTAAGGAATAAAACAGTTAAAAGTGTGATTTTCAAGAGTGAATATTTTAATAAAGATAATGCTCTTCAGCTTATACTGGCAAGGGCTAATCTAATCAGAGCAGTGTGTAATTATTCGCCCTGGATGCCAGCTGTCAGTGTATAGATACTGTATATTTAATTATAGTGAGCTGAAGATAAATGTGTGATACCTCTAATAGATATTTGCTGCACAGCAGCATTTATGGGCCCATATCAGGCTATGCTGCTATAGATTGTGTGAGTACAGTTCAAAATCACAGCCACACTGAGTTTGGGAAGTCTGTCCTGAGAGTGTCTTGCATAACGCTGGCTGATTCTCATCACTGTGGTGAGAGGTTTCAGTGCAGGCAAGGAGTCTACACTGGGCTCAGAATTAAAGGTCACCATGGGGCTTGAGTGCTTGCTTTCTTTCAGTTTTCTCATAGCCTGTAAAGGCAGCAATGTCTTCTTCAGCTCACTCCACCCATGCATTCCTATTCCTTCTGTTTTTCACGTCACCCCGCATTTCCTCCTGAGCCCCTGGGTAATACTAAACACTCTGTTTCCTGTCTTAATTGGTGTGGCCTCCTCACACTTATTTAAGGTTTCACTCCTGTGATTAGAGTCTTTGCAGGCTGGCTCTAGAGAGTTTTGTAGACTTGCTGGGAAATAGATTGTCCCTCTGCATGGCTCTGTGTGCATAACTGTGCATTAAGTGCAAAGTCTTAGTAGTAAGAAACTGCTTAATTATGAACATAGTGAGTAATACCAGAAAACTGAATAAATGCACATACAAGTACACATCCTGAGGTTGGTATGTGAAGGAGCAATCCTTCCAACAGAACAATACCTATCACAAGAGATTTATTTTTAATTACAAAGAAAATATTCCAAAATTGTCTAATTGATGGATGAGAAGCTTCAACAAAACGCTGAACATAAGGAAACTTGACATTAAATGGTTGGTACGCTGCCATGACATTTGCTGAATTTTATTTTTATGCTGCATTTAAACCATCAGTGCTGCTAAAATTGATTCTTAGAGGAATAATGAGCAATAATGGAAACATAAAATATAAAAGAATGTAACTCTTGTGAGTGTGGTCAGATACCACATTTTATACTTCTGAAAATGATAAAAAAAGATTTATTTTGTTTTGCTTTGAAATTCCCCTATGCACAGAGTGGAATGTTCTCTAAGAATTTGTGGGTTACTTTAAAGAACAATCCTTTAGCTCTCCTTCATTTTAAATCTAGGCTTCACAGGATATTCATTTTCTCTCTTTCATCTTTTCTCTGTGGAAGGAGAAAATAAATACCACTGATTGATGTGAACATTTATATTAATCTTAAAGATGCTGGCATTCAGCAGGCTTGATCTGCTCATTTTGTTAAGTCAAAGTAGTGGTAAATTATTAGCATCCTTCAGAACATGCCTTTGCAGATGCATCTTAGGTAAGATAGGTACTTTTTGGCTTTTTTGGCCTTACCTGCATTAGGAAGATAACTTGTACTGGCCTTCGGTTTTCTCTCACATATGTCAAAAGTCTCTTGCAAAGTGAAAATAATTTGGGCACTAGAGTATGCCATACTCTTAAAGAACCCATGTGGTAGGAAAAGTCATCACAAGAACAAACACTGAGCAAGTAAAATAGGAATTTTGCATGGATTACTGGGCAGCTTCCCTGGAAGGTAACCTAGTCAAAATACCAAACATTTACCTAGGGCTGCCTAAGGTGTCTGACGAATCCAGTTCAAAAAATCCATTTAGGGCCCCCAGGATGTGATGCAGACTGGGTGAGTGTAATGCCTTTTTTAGCTAAACATAGGATCATAGAATTATAGAATGATTTGAGTTGGAAGGGACCTAAAAAGGTCATTTAGTCCAATTGTCCCTGCAGGAGCAGAGGAATTTTCAGTCATTGGATCAAGTGATGAATTATCATCATCACATCTCTTACATCCTTGAGTGTGAAATACAAGGAGTGGATAAATAAGAAATCCATAAGTGAATCTGAGAGGACAATCCTTTGTCTCAGCTTTATTTCAGTGTTTTCTTCACCTCACCTCACTTTACCTTCCCAGAGTTTTCAATACTTTGTCACCTCATGGTATGGTTGTAGTTTAAAGATACACACTGAACAGTGTGGGGAGCAGTGTCTGAGCTATGCAGTGACTATTGATGATTTCCAATTGACTTGAAAAAACACATTCTGTGAAGTATTCATACAAAAGGGGTAAATCAATTCGTGACTCTCGTTGATCAATTAAGCCCATCTGATCAGAGATTGCTAGAACCTGATCAGAGTTTAGGAAGGTAGTATTACAAATGGGACAGTGTTATAATCACAGTATTCAAGCACTTTCTCTAGTGAAAATGATTTATCAAAAAGAAACATTTCATGTTTACACCATGTCTGCACTAGGGGAAGAAAAAAGATAATGGTTTTGAACTCATACATGTTCACAGTCCTAGAGCAAAAAAAACAACAAAAGCAAAACAAACCCAGATCATTTTTAATATGGAGTGAAATAAAACAACAGAAAAGTCTTTATCAGTTATGACTTTTTAAAACTTCAGCTTGTTTTGTCTGTATTAAAAATTTTACATACATTAGGTAGGAATTTGCCTAATTTGTGTGAAAAGACGCCAGGCTGTGAATCAGACAAGATGACCTAATGCTTTGATCTATAGTAGATTCATTGGGCCTCAGAACACAACTGGGAGGCCATCTTTCCTTTGGAAAAGTTTCTTCCTAAAGGACTTTGGGTGTTTGGAAAAATGTTGGTGTTTAACTAAATTAAAATTGAAGACCATGGCAAGAAGATAGGTCATCTGTCTGTGCCTTGACTCCAGGATGCCCTTTGTCAATGTTATTCTTTTGGCGACATCAGTTCCCCAAAGAATCTATACACACTTATGTCCTGGTTTCCTTTTGAAGGATAAAATGGAAAGGATAAATCCTGACACTATTACACAAGTCCAGCAATGCTCAGGGAACTTCTGCTCACCTCTTGAAAGAGAGGTGGCCTCAGGAGGAAGAGTGCAATCCTCTTTCAACACAGGGTCTCCTCTTTGCAATATCTGAAGATACTCTGTGGCACTTTGTTCTTCCCATACGTCTTTCCAAACACAGGAATCTCAGCTCTTTGCATACTCCTTTTTTAAAGAGATTTTTCTATGTTCAGGTAGGAAAACTAGATTTTGCTCTCCCTTTCCTGCAACTAGTCTCCTTCTTACTTCCAATGAATCAAAGATTTCCAGAGAATCAAAGGTTTGCATCTTGGAGAGGGGCAGGATTTCATCCCAATTCCTCTGTGTTTGCAGACCCTGGTATAATGCTGTAACAGAAGGCACTGGAGTGATCATGTGCTCACTTCTATAAACACAACAAAATCTGGAGTCTTTTTCCATGGGGAATGATATTCTCAAGATATGACCGAACCCCAAACCAGAACATACTTAATAAAAGTAAACTTTGGCTAAAGTAGCTTACATTGATTAAACTGTCAATGAATTGGTCTTTAACTCAGATTAGAAACTCAGATTCTGCTACATTCAGCTGCTCAGTTGACTGCTCTGCATTATTCCAGTGACACAAAGCAGCAAATGAATATGTCCCAGCACATTCCTTGTGAAATCATGGACTTGTTTAATAATTACACAGCTAGCTTGATTTTACAAGCCACCTCAGTGAGACAGCACTAATCTGGAGAGGTTTGCAGTATGACAGCTCTAAAAAGATTTTTGCCTACAGGAGCATCATGTATTACAGAAATCATGAGAAAAAAAAAAAAACAACAAACCTCTGAATGCTTTCTTCAGTTTGATTGCAATTTCAATAATTTCTACTGCAAAACACACAAGTCTAACATTTCTCCAGTTTTCTATAAGGCTTACTTTCTCATTCTTTCTCACTGCTTTACTTCACAATTTAAATCTATAAGTACCCTCTCAAAGGTTGTGAAAATTCTCTCTAGAATAAGCACCCCATGGAGCCAATTATTGCATGATTCGAAAAGAGGAATTTGTCATACGTAACCCTTTTTTCCCATCCCTTGACAGACAAGCTCCCACAAATATGTTTGCAGCTTAAAATTGCCTGTCAGTGTAAAGAAAAGTCTTGTTAACAAGAACTACTGCAAAGAACCTTGTACTTTCTTAACATAACATTTTGGGGTGTCTAGGTTGTGTGCCATGTGTACTTTGAGTTCTGATACAAGTTCTGTCTTATTTCTGAGTCAAGCATTTCCCAGGACTTGCTCTCGCATGGCAAAATGGTTACTACAGTGCTATAAAAAGTGGCGGATGCAATAAAAATGACAATGCATAAAGGCAGCTTAGAGTAATATGGAACTAATTTATTGAACATAAATATAATTTTCCACACCATACATTTTATAATTCAGCAGATCTAGAAAATACATATACGGCATAAAAATAAGAAGGCAGATACCTGACTGGAATCAGAGCAAATTTGTCAATGGCGTCAGTGGAAAGGTGCTGAAGCCAGGGATTGTTTTTTAAAGAACATTAATACACAGAAAAGCACATTCCAAAACGTGATGATTAAAAGTACTTGGCAAACTCAGTACATAACTTGCTGAGCATGGAGTTTGGAATATATGAATTGTGTTCACAGAATGGGAAGCTGTACTTTAGTCCAGATAAAACTGAAACCTTTAAAGGGAACAGATTTTAGATATCTTTTTGTTTTCTACTGTTTAAGACTAGTCCACATATTTTTTGTACACTGCTTTAATTTTATGGCAGTTTATGAACATATGATAAGTTGGTCTGACCACTTTTTTTTGAAGAATTTTTTGCATTTTTTGAATAATATACAATTGTTTAAGTGAATCAGGTCCTATAGTGCTGTCATTAAATCTGCTAAAACCCCCAGTGTAGAAATAAGCTGTAGGCTGCTATTTGATCAATTGTCAGAATTGAAGGTATGTTCCTCTGTTATTATTGGCAAAACATGAGCTGCATAATATAATCTCTTAAGATAAAGTAACTACATTCTTTTGCAATTAAGCTGAAAACCAAATCCAAATTATGAAGGATTTGTAGTATTAATTTGCCATAGAATGGTAAATACAGCAGGAAGAATTTACACTATGAAGAGAAATGCTCAGTGAAGCCTAAGGCATTTTGCACAGATGTTTATGGACTGAAAAAAGCCAGAATTTGCCAGTGCAGAAGATGCATTTGTCCAGTAACAGGTGATTGACAGTGAATTTAAAATTACCAGACCGGAAGATGGGTCTTAAATCTTGCATGAGCTAGTCTTCTCAGATTTACAAAGTACAAGGGATGAGAAGGGTGGGAGAGGGATTCTCCAAGTGCATCTTAAGAGAATGGTGTGCAATGCTGGAACCTCCAGGGGCAGTGCATGCATTTCTGGGAAATATTTCATTGTAAGAATGAGGATCAGGTCTGACTTCAGCATAAGCTACAGGCTGTCAGCCCTTAATCTGAAACTCCCTGTTTGTTGTTTCACTTCAGGCACTTTAATTAGTCAGTTTTAGGCCACCCCTACAAACAATATTCATTTTGTGCTTATCCTTGTTAAATTTATTAAAAATGAAATGCACCCAGTTTTCCAGCTGTCAAAAAGGGGATTTGCATTAATAAAACATAAGTTATGTTTATCCTGATATTTGGCTTCTCTTCTGAAATTGAGAATTAGTATAATGAGGGATAGAGGCTGTTCTTTTTTAGAACCAAGCCAGATCAGGACATAAGTATATGGACTTGTGATTACACATTTCAGTAGTTAGCTTCAGGTGATGATTTAGAAGCAGTCAAATAATGAAGGAAAAGTTCCTTATTGGGTGATGTCCCTGACATGTTCAAGAAATCGTCCACCTAGAGTCTGTGTTTGAAATGTTTTATTTCTCTGGAAGGAGACCGGTGTTTAAGCAAAGGTTATGCCTCCTTCAGCAAATAGCTAGAGAGAAATTATTAGAGCAGCTAAAAAAAATACCCTTCTGACTTTTTGGATAATGTCATCTTCCGTGATTACAGGGTTTCTTGAAATCAGTTTGAACTCTGCAGGTTGGAACAGTATTCCAGGTGTGCTCTATTACATCTAACTATTTTCATAATTCTCTCTGTTACCAGGTACTTTAGGGCAGTAGCAAACTATGTACTGTGAGGAACTGTTACCACAGTCTCTTCAATAAAGTTTCATATGAAGAATTTCGTTTGTGCACAGTATGGCTGGAGCAAAGCAGCATCTATAAAACTGGGGGTTTTTATGTTGATTGTGTAAGACTGCATGTAATGGAGCTACCTTCTTTATAAGAAAAGACCTATTTCTCATATGCCTTTGTGTGAATGCCAAAAGCAGTTTCCCATTGTATTAAATACTGTAAAAACATAGTTCTGCCTAAATCAGATAAGTTTTAATTTCATTAAATTCTGATGTATTAATTAAACCTCATTGCCTTTCACTATTTAAAAATAATTGGAAATAATTGGTTTTCTTCTTTGGTGTGTTTTTTTTTGTTGTTTTGCTTTCTTTAAAATATATATATATATTTCCTTTATTTTTAGGAGAAAACACCCTGAAAGACAAAAAAAAAAAAAGAAATGGAAATCATGACAAAATTAGCATAACCTTTAAAATATTTAGCCTGTAAAATTCACACTCTCTTAAAGATCTGAAAATAATGTACAATTTAAGTTTCTTGGTTCCCGTACAATGAATCACTTGGCTTAATTATAGGGATGTTAGGGCCGAGAATAATCACAGCCTTGCTCTGTGACACTTTCCTGATCAGAAGTAATGCACATTTCCCTGTATCTATCTAAACCACACAAGGCATATTGTGTGTATACAATGCACCTGCAGCCTGTTGTACATACACATGCACACAAAAATACAGAAGGTTAATCTCAACAAGCAGAAGGTGCAGAAACCACGGATGAGCAAAGGGGCAACCTAGGTGGCAAAGCAGGTAGCTAGAGGCAAGATAGCTTTGGCAGGCATAGTTTATGCTAGGCAAGGCCTAAAACTCATGCAATATTTTATTTTTATAAAAGCTCCCATACATTTGCTGCATTTTTGGTGGAGGATGTGTTTCAAGACACATTTATGGTGAGTGCAGAAACAGTGAAGACACATTTGTACAGAGCTTTGAAGTGGCTTTCAGACATGACTGAGAATCAGTTAACTCTGTACTTTAAACTGACAGTCTCATGAAAAGCATGAGTGTTGAAACAGACATTCTGAGGCATATTTGTTGTGAGGTGTGCTACAGGACTGTACTGGCTACTCAATCAGATTGGTGTAGAAGTGCCAGGAGTCAGCCAGTTGGTGTGACAGTGGCTGTGTGAGCCAGCCAAAAGACATCTGCTCCTAGTTTTCTGTAGCTTTTCATGGGTTGGTGAAGAGTCTTACTCTATTTCACTAATGTATTTTTCCACTTATAGTTGCTGCTGTTGTTTTCCTTTCAAAGTGGTCTGTACCGATCCAAACCTGACACAACCAAAGAAAATGGAATTTCCAATCTCCCTGGTAACATTATAAAGTCATTCAGTGTAATCAAGCCTTTTCCTTATTTTTTCAGGGGAATATTTAATAACTGTGTGTCTGCTTCAGGTTTTGGTGGTATCAATGCTGAACAAACAAAACTGGAACCGGGATACAGAAAAATTCTCCCACATGAAATGCTGAGAATAAAAGTTGTTCCTATCAGACAGGAAACAACTATAGTGACAAGGCAGACAGAATATGTAAAACACATTTTGAAGTAATTTTCCATCCCTCTTCTGTTCCTCAGCCCCTATGGCCATTCCGAGTTTTTAATGACAAGTCACTGCCTTCAGCTGCTGATCTCGTGTTGCTGTCAGGCTTGTGGGTGTTGTCTCTTTCCTTGTCTTGGTGTTGTTTCTCAAGGTGGCTAATGGAAATCAAAGTTGACAGGTGTTTGTGGGTAGCTGTGGCTGCAAATGAGGGTGGCTGAGCAGTCAGCATATGTTGTGCTTACTGCTTCTGTGAGAAGGACAGAAATCTGGTATGGTCAGAAGTGAGATGAGCAGCAGGAACTGTCGCCTCCACACTCACCAGTTAAACCCAATGCAGGCTGCAAGTCAGGGTCATCAGTCTTATGATAGGCGAGCAATGAGTTCTCCCCTCACTTAATCATACGTAGTCAAAGTACTTTATAAAATTATTTTCTTAACAGAAGGTTTTACAATTACCAGAATCACGGAATATTCTGATTTGTAAGGGATCCACAAGGATCATGTGGTCCAACTCTTAAGTGAATGGCCCAAACAGGGATGGAACCCACTTCATTGGTATTATTAATATCCTGCTCTAACTAGCTGAGCTATTCCTAGTGGCACCAGGCAGCTTTAACAAAATCCTTCTCCAGAGTAAGCAGTACTTCGTAGACTCTAGGAGATTTAAATTCAAGTTTCACTTAGGTATGTTCCCATGAAATGCTTTTGTTCTAACAAAATAAACTGTTCCACTGAGAAATTTCTTACTAACTCTAGTCATAATCCATTCAATACAACTAAACTCATGTATAAAGAGGAATAATTTTGTAGACTGTGTTCCTGAATCTGCAATGCTTCAGAGGAGCTAGATTTACACAGTATTACTTTAATTTCTAGGATAAAGCACAGCAATCCTGAATTATGATATACATGCAGCATTTTGACAATTATAAAACTGTGAGGCCAATGTCATATCACATGTCGTTTGAACTACTGAATCCTACAGTGTCTTCACAATCTTATTTCTCTCTTCCCCACCATTACCCACAAAAGCAGACAAGTCCTGCACCAGGAAGGGCTGCTAAGGTGTCTATGCACAGAAAATTCCTCATCCATGAAGTGAGTGACACAGACAGTTGTGTAGGCTTTGAAAAGATGACTTGCAGAGCTCCTGATGAAGGCCATACAAATGCTGAGTTACCTGTCAGGTTAAGAGTGCATTGCAAAAGGCCTGCCTTTCATTTACCGAGTCAATTTTGCTGCATGGATACACATTCTGTCTCAATTTCTCTTTCTGTCTTGCATCCTATGGGGAGAGGTGTGAACAATTAGCTAATGAAGATCACACTATGTCTAGACAGAGCTAACTGTTAGCAGATGAACATTGTTTATATTTGTCAGTGAGCTGACACAAGCCAGATAGATGTGCATCACATGCCATTGTACTTCAAATTACTGTCTTTTTTGAGGTGTTTTGTTCTCTTCATTGTCAGAAGACCAGATCATGCCAAGTTCCAGCCTCATCATGTCTTCAGTGATGGAGAGGCATGATGATAAAACCTTTGAACTACTTACCATCTGCACAGGGTTTCCTCTTCTAGTCTTGTATATTAGAAATAGAAATAATAATATGTACTTTTCATCCACTAGGGATTTAAATGATAAAGGCTTAAATATTGTATTGTCAACAGTGTGAGAAATCAGAATGAGATTTGAAGATAGGTGCTACCTTGGGAGTGAGGAATCTACAGATCAGTTCCTGGCTTTGTCGCACATTTCCTGTTTGACCTTGGGCTGATCATTTTGATTCACTTTGCTGTGCTTTCTCATCTGTAAAGCATGGAAAAAGGTGCACCCTGCAAGGGCAATTATGTGAAAAGTATTGTGCTACTGCAATTGGGGGAAAGACTTGCAGATATTCCTGTCAATAAACTTGCATGTGAACTTTTGCAGTACATTTCTTTTACACAATGATTTTGTGGAAGGTAGACGCTAGCAGGAGTGAGAGCATAGGATATTTCACAGATATTGTTGTAGGCAGGTCTTGAGACCTAGACTGCTTTGTGGTCTCACAAGTGTAAAACAATGTTTTAGCAAACTTTCAAGAAATCATAAAACTGTAATCCTTAAATGGTACCAACTGATGGAAACCCTTAGGACAATTATCATCTAGGAGTAGAGTTTGAGGTATAAAGAAGAAATTTGTCGTTCTGTCTGGTTTAAAATGAAATGGGTATGTTTTTAAAGGGATTGGTATTAGGAAACATTTTGACTTTTCTTTCTAGCTATAAACAGATGCTTATTCATATTACACTAGATTTACTAGCTAAGGCTGCTTTTCATCAACAAGGCATAAATCCCTACTGACTGGCAAGCCACAATTAAGCTGGCATATCAAGGGCAAGCTTGCTTACTATCATTGCAGTGATTTTATAGTCTTATTCCTGCAATATTCCTACTGACTCTGTTGAACCCAACTCAGTTATCATCTATTCACATGAAGAAACTCTGGGGGATTGTACTTTGTACTGAGAGCTGGATGCAAACTGCACCATATACAATACAAAGCAAACCTCTCAAAGACAAGGAGAGACTGAGCACACCCTGTCTCTTTTGTGGACAATGTTTCCTTGAATAAATTACACTGAGGATACAAAAGAAGAAGGAAATGTTATGACTTTGCTAATGTGACCCAGCATTCTCTGTGTAGGTTTTTGGGTGGCTGTCTATTCAGCCCTCCAGGCAATATCCTTGCCTGAGAGTGACCTGAAAAACGATGCAACAAACCAGCGCATCAGAAATCCCTGAAAGACTGATAATGACTGAAAGTGATCTCCTCTCTAAGGCTGGTTTTGTTTATTGAACTGTTGGTTGTCTGTAAGAAATGGTGGCATTGGTAGGTGTGGTAATGGAAACCAAACACCACAGAGCCTTTGGGGATAGGCCTTGGATATGGAGTTGCCAAATCCCTACCCCCTGGATTTCACCTAAGAGCTGACATGTTTCCATTCATTACTGGCACTTGTACTTTGGTGACAAAAAGCATAGATATGAAGTATACTGCTGGCCCAGAATGAAATCCAGACACAGTTTTGGGCTGAAAAAGTTAAGTTTGGATATTTACAGGTAGATGTCTAAATCTTAAGTCATCATCCTTTGCTGGTTTTTATAGCTGTGTAAAGAAGAAATTACACTTTTTGGTCATAATCCTCATGATTTATTTCACTCCTCTGTTAAAATGAGACAAATACAGAACTAGAAGTACTATGTTCTCTCCATTGACTGTGATGAAAGCCAAAGGTGAGTCACTTAGATGCAGATGGTAACACTGAAACCCTCCTCTAGACTGCACTAATGTGACTCAAAATCTTATTCTGCAATTTGGGAATCATAAGGACTTTTTAAGATCGATGCAGCTTTCAGATACCTTCTACAAAGGTCACAGTGACAAATGAATTAAAAGACTTGTGCTCGAATGGGAGGATGTCTCTCCTGCTTGCCCTGCAAGGTGAGGAATTCCACTCTACATGCTCATTTTCCCTGCGAGAGCATCAGAGGACCTGAGACTAAAATCTGTTCTGTAGATCAGGCAGTTTGTTTGACATATCTCTGTTTTGACTTAGGGGAACTGGTTTTATTATTTTTTTTGAAGTTTGCCAATTTTGCACATTGCAAAGGAGTAGAAAGAGGTCAGATACAGTTCAGTAGGAAATGAGCGTAATGCCACTGGATTCGCTTTGCTAAGGATCACTTACCCACATTTAGTCAGAATGAATTTCTCTTCAGTGTCATCAAGGCTCATAAACTGTATAAGAAGACCAAGACATTTACCTCTGTTATTAAAAGCTTGAGATTTGGAGAGGGCTTAATCAAGGGAGCCCTCATTACTTGTATTTATACAGCATACACACTGAACTATTATTAGCTTTCATGTTGTATTCTTAACACATTTGAAGTATAGAAGTGGAAACTGGGAATAATTTGTCTGTGAACTACATGCCTGTGGGGTGTAACCTAAAATGCCTTCTTTGATCTAACAATGAAGTGAATTTCTGTCATGCACCACACACTTGAAACAAGGCAAACAGTGAAAAATGGAAGGAAGGGTACAAGAAGTAACGCTAAGGTCCATGTACAGTATGTCTTTTCCTCTCTACTCAGCCCCAAGATTACAAGGCAGTTCCTGGGGCATTTAGAAGAGTTCTGCATTGCTGTGGAGCACAGCAAGACTTTGAGCTTAGAACTAATGCACATTAGTAGAAAGTAAAATTATTCCAAATTGCTTTGATGTCTGGTGTCTGTGTTTCGGCAACTTTGTAGACTTTCTCTAAGTGCTCTTTGCTCAGAGGTGGGAGAAATCAGTTCATTAGGTACCCTCTTTAAGTGGGTTGCTTTTCATTTTTCTAGTTTACAGGGTAATGGATTTCAGGATTTTCAGTCAGTACAGGGTGAGTTTTCAGGCAGCCTCTTTGTGGTCATGGCGGGTTTGGTTGGGTTTTTTGGGTTGTGGGGGGTTTGGTGGGGTTTGTTTGTTTGTTTACTTGTTTGTGGGCTTTTTGGTTTTTTGTTTGCTTTTTGTTTTTAATATGCTAACCTTATTTGTCACAGACTAAAGTATAGGTCTATGGTTATTCAGTGTAGGCATAATCTGTAAATATGTTTGCATTAAGATACACAAAACCATCCTCAACCTAAGTCTATATGAGGGCTGAGTCTGCCTCTGTTTGAAAGTCAGCTGATAGTTTTCATCATGAGGAGGAGGCTGAATACATTTGTGTCACTTATTTGGGATATCCTGCCCTTCCCCTCCAGAAGAATCAAAAATGTTGCCTTAATAGTGATTTCATTGTGTTGCTTCCCACTAGATGCAAGCCCTATCTTGCCAGCTTGAAATGTTGGGTGTTTTTTCATCATAAATGAAGCATAAATAAAACAATGTCCTTATGCTAGAAGGCAAACAGGGCAGAATATTAAAAATGGACTAATTGTGGTCACTGAAATTCTTAGCTGTTCCAAAGTCACTTAGGCTTACTAGTTTGATTAATTTTTTACAGTAGTTATGCTTCTGAACCACTTAGTGTTTTTGGAAATACAACCTACTCCCAAATGCAAGTACATGGCAATAAGAACTCTGCCCAACTCACTGCAGTAAATTAAAATCAGATTAGATGCTGGAAGACAGCCTCTAGCTGTGTACCTTGCCTGTCTTGTAGATGGTATTGCCCACAATCTCCCGTAAAGGAGCCTTTGAATTGCCCCAGTGATTTCTGCAACACGCTAAGATAAACGGAAGTCAGAGCTGGTTTACCTTACATGACCAGCTGAAAACAGGAGGCGAGCTGTAAGCAGCTTAGTTGATGCTGTCCTTGATGATGCTGGGGTGGGGTGGGCAGCTCAGGGAGTGAACAGCTCAGCTATCCAACTTTAAAATGCCACCACAAGTCCATCAGAAGCTCTAGTTGAAAAAGCCTTAGTCATGCAACAATAACCATTCATAGAGGAAGTCACCATCTTAGCAGAAGGCTCAGTCCTGGTCTCTTGCTCCCTAACTGGAATTTTGCCCAAATAAGGGCATCATGGTTTTATCTGAGGAAGAGGACATAGAAAAAGTTTCATATAGTTTTATAAGGGCAGAAGACTTCTTTAGTTGGCAGCTTTTGAGCTTGAGTCTCATGTAAAGCAAAGAGGTAAACTAAAAGAATGAGCCCAGATGATATCAAGTACGACCCCCTCAACATAATAAAGTGATTGATATTAAGAGGACATTAAAATTACCTCCAGCTCCCCACCCTGTCATTCTAGCCCCTTCCCAATACAAGTGATCCTGAAAACTTTTGTGGCCAGTTAGTAAGTCTTTCTAGAATGACAGAGCCATAGGAAGGACAAGACCAGTGGTATGCGCATTTCGAGAGCTGCCTTATGGAAGCATAAACTTTTAAGATGTTCTGGGACCACCAGCCTGGGCCTCTGTGGACTGACACAAAATCTAGGGCTGACCATGACAGGGTGTGTCTCGACAGAAGTGTGCAGGTAAGAGAACAGCCCACTCTTCCCACTCTGATAGAGACCCGTGTCCTCTGCCAAATGCAGGGAGCAAGGGCACTGACTCCAAAGACAAGGTTTCCACAAGGCTAAAGAGGACAAAGAAAGAAAATCTCCAAAATGTATCTATTTTTCTGGTTCCTTTGGGGTGAGGGAAGGAACATTGGAAAGAAGAGAGAAGGAGAGTAGGAAAGAAGGAAAGCATGTTATTAGAATTTAATTACTAATGAAGATATATTTTTAGAGAGGCTGTTGGATAAGCTTCAGTAACCTATATCTAAACACCAAAAAGCATAAAGAGTGTATCAGGGCTAAGGAAACTGGAAGCTAATAACAAAGAGAAAATACAGTTTTAAAGATAAAAACATTTTCAGTTTTAATGCAGTTCTGTAGTGGTACTGATAGTCACTCTGCCCCTCTTTTTTTAGCTTTGTTGGATAGCAAGGTGACTTTTGAAAACTCCTTATCCTTTGAGGCAACAATTTCTATCACTTTTGACACTTAGCACAGTATTTGGGCTCAACATCTAAAATAAGGGTCAGCAAAAATTCACAGAGAAATCAAAAGTCAGAAACACCTGCAGACATTTGCCTCTCTCTAGCTTGAGAGGCCATCAGCTGGGAAAAATTATTTTTTTGCTTCCTCAGTCAGCCTAGAGCCTAGAATCAGTCCAACCTCTCGAGTGAGCCTTAGAATTGACTTCTAGGTCTGAAAGGCTCTAAAAGACTGAAACGAAACATGAGATTTAAAATAAAAAGGTGGTAACACAGTGCTTTCATTGCTCTTTGTTAGTGTGATTTTCATATAATTAAAGCTGCAGGTGTACTTTTGATTATGCTGGTATTCTGGTGTGTGGTTCTGTGTAAATAATATATTTGCAGTGCTTGCTGGCAAATTGTTCATTATGAGCTCATTTATTTGGGTTCCCTAGTTCAAATAGGAAAACAGAAGCCAAATTTTGGCTTGGTTTTCCTTGTCTTTTGTGAAAACCTGCACAGAGGGACAAAGGAGGTGGTTTTTTTGGGGTTTTTTTGTGCCCTGGGAAGGGCACAGTTTCCCTGCTTTCCCTTCAATGTGTCAGAGAATTCAACTTTTCCAGCTAAGTAATACTTGAGAAGTGTTAAAGGAGACATGGACTTGCACGCCTAAAGTTCTCTATTTCCTGAAACTCAAGAAAGTGGCTCTGTTAGACCTACGCAGCTAGGTTTTTCCTGTACAATGAGTCTGGTCATTTATGTTATGTAAATCCTGAATAATGGCAAAGTCTGTGAGTTTGATCTGAGATGGAAGCTGACCCCTTCAGTTTTCTTCTGCTTGATCAAAGATATCTCAGTACTTCAGATGTAAGAGGTGTGGGAAAAGGAGAAAACTTTAGGAGTACAGTGCCTGGTTAATCTGAATTATTTACATGTTCCTGCAAAGCTTCTACCTTGTTTTATATCAGGAACACAATCTCAGCCCCTAAACGTACATGTGCTTGAAGACCTCATCATATGTTTTGTACCAGGACATACTCTTTTGCCTAATAACCAGCACACATTGGTGAGTCCTTTGGGTCCTCTGACCTCTAATAGGATAAACTGTAGCAGCTCATCATTTCAGTGATCTGGATTCAAACATTGAAGACATGCCTTAAAATTTCAAGGCTCCATATACCATCTTTAACTTCAGCAGAAGAGTATTTTTGCCCTCTACATCCTTCTCGTCTCTCCCCACCCCAAAAAGGCATATGTAAAGTGATGTGAGAAACAAAAGCACCTCTGTTATCTGGATTAAAATATTTTGACTGCTCATTCTATTAGTCTACCTCAGAAGTGACTCCTTTCAATGTAATTTTTAAGATTCAATTTTAAAGTAACACACAATTCTGCTTCTGAAACACTGCTAAGAGATGACCCAATTAAAGAGCTGCATATCAAGACCACGAGTGCAAACCATCTTTTTGAATGCACTGATGAAATTACTTTCCCATTGTCATTAGATACTTTCCTTCTGACAACCAGTTAATCATGGAAATAATCTTTTAAATATGCGTTAAACCAAAGTTATGCCTAATCATCCCATTAAACATCATCAGGTCATTCTTTGCAAAGATAAACAGCTTAAAGAGCATTCTTCCTTTGATCATGTTATCTCCTGATGCTTTTGATAGGAAGGCAAATGTATCCTCCAGATTTCATCAGTCCAAATCTGCAGTGAGCTGCTGCATTGTGCCTAAAGTTTCCTCAAGTGAGTGGGGCGTGCAGCTCTTCACCATCACAGAGTGAGACGTGTGTGTGAATTTTAATGTATTACAGCCTGTGCTAACAGGTGTCCAAATGCAGATCATTCATCAGTGTGGAAGGGATATTAGAGCACAGGAGTGGGAAAGAGAACCCATTAGGGCAATAGGCATAGGGCTAATTTACTAAGAATTATTTTAGCCACTGCGTAAATAAAACGGACATTTTCCTCAGAAGTGTGTTAGATTGAATCAAGTTACACCTTCAGTGCCTGAGGAGTTGGCCTGCCTTCTACCTCAGTAGGGTGATCTGCAGTCACCAACCTACTTCCCTCAAAACAAGGGGGTTTAGTCCTTCTCGGTCAGCCAACATAACAAAAGTGAGGCACTCAAACCCCTTGGTTTGGGCCAGTTGTCTACTTCTTAGGTACCACTGTGTATAAATTCGGCAGTGGAAAAGCCTTTCTCACATCATTCTGGGGTAGTGAGAGTTCAGAGACTGTTGTGTCTTGTAAATTGAAGAGTTTATAGAATCATATCATAGAACTATAGAATGGCCTGGGTTGGAAGGTATGCTAAAGATCATCTGGTTCCAAGCCCCCTGCTGTGGGCAGGGACACCTTTCACCAGACCAGGTTGCTCAGAGCTGCATCATCTTAAGACCTTTTCTTTGAGACACATCCTGTCTCAAGGTCTCAACTGGGAGAAGGATTCAGCAAAGTGCCACTTTCTGTGAGATGATTATGCAAAGCTGGGGGGTTGTTTGGCAACTGCTTTTGCATCAGAAGACAAACCTAATCTGGGCTGTGAAGAGAAATGGGGAAAATTACATTTTTGATTGGCACAGAAACAGATATAAAGGTAAACCCCACTGCCAACCTCAGTGTGAGGAATGTAAGCATGCATTCTTTATTGATAAGGTACAGAAGAGTGTGTGTGCCTGCGTTAAGGCTGTGAGGAAGAACGAAAAACAGAGCCAACATGATGACAGAAGTTATTGCAGCTTTGATAGCCCCACTTAGACTGTGCACTGTAAATGCAGGCACTTCCATACACTGATGTTGAAAGGATATTATTGCTGACCACTGAAAGCCTGTCTTTGTTTCTGTGATCTATTTCTAGAAGAACAGTCCTGGCAGGGCACTGTGATACAGTCTGAGCACGCTATCAGAAGCAAAGCTCCAGGTGAAAGGCAAAGTCCACTCTGCCACACAGGCACCAGTTGCATATTGCTCAGTGATGGATGCCAAGCAGCTTGGCAGACAGGTGTGTCAGTGTGTCAAGGGGAGGTGATTACAGTGTTTTAGTGGTTTCAGAACTGACAGTACAGCTGCCCACCTGCTTTGCTTTGCAGCTATTTTATTGATATGTCTACATGAAATCAAAGATGCTTGCATCTTTTTACGTTATATTTATTATTTTATAGCCCAACTTGGCAGATTGCAAGAGTAGGTGGAAGTAAGGTAATTTACCTCCTTGCTTCAGCACAGGTTTTGAAATAAGAGAATTTTCTTCAGTGTATCCCAAAGCATTAAATGTCAGTGGGTCATAATGAAAGCTGGAACTGGATCTTTAGGAATGCTTGATTAACACTGTGTGGGACAAAGCAGCTTTTTTCATTAGCTAACAGTTTTCCATTACTGTTCATTTAAACTTTTCAAGCACTGGGTTAAAAGGTGCTTGTTTGAATAATTTGAGTGGTAAAATGTCAAGTGTGCTCTCCATACGCATTGGGAGAAGCATGGATTATGGCTAGCTGGGGCAGTAAAATCTAACCAGATGAGCTGTACTTGTCTGAGTTCATCCGGCTGTGATCTTTGGAGAACACATATGACACAGCCTGTTATCTTGTAGCATTGTGTTGTGCAGGAAGATGACACTCTGCCTTTCAAAAAGCAGCTGTTTCCCTCTTGTTCCTGCAGCAGGAAGCCTTGCCTTTATGCCTGCCTTTTCAATACTGTTATAGAAAGACATTATTAGAAAGGTGCAGGTTCTTTACTGCTTGGCACAGGGAAAAAACCACTTTGCTTATATTTTCCTGTTTTCCTGTCAAAGATTTTTCAACCATCATTAAGTGGAGGTTGCTGCTTAAATGATAGCCCTTCCTCTACTTCCAGACCTGGCTTTGCATTTCTGCAAACATAGTTGCAGCAATGCGAATGAACATGTGGCTGGGCCATGATCTGGGTCAAGGAACTGACCCCAGCAGAAATTAATCTGTTTTAAAAAAAGGAAATGTTTTTGAAGCTTCAGCCTCAGGAGATATGAATTGGCACCCCTCACCTTATTGGATTCAGGAATGTGCAATTTCACAGTAAGGATGATTGCTTTTTCCCTTTCACTTCTAGGTATGCAAAGTGATACTAGCAGCAGTTTAATTAAACAATATGTTGGGAGTGCCTCCAGCATAGGGGTGGACCCTCTTTATGTGAGATGAAATACATAAGGGTCTGAGGAGGAAGGAAGCTCGTTTCAGCAGCAGCAAATGGGAAGGTGCAATAGGTAGAATCACTGACTACAGTACTGTATCAATTTAGGAAAAATAATATTAACATAATTGCAAATCACGCTAAAGTTCTATCTGGTTCCATATCCACATGGTTGTCTTTAAGGTAATCTCAGAGAAATAATTTAGCAGTATATAATTATATACAGATTATTTATTGCACACCATGCCTCATGACATTCTCCTATCTTCCTCTGACCCATGCTTTGGGCTCCCTGAGTAGTAAATAGCATCATATCTTCAAGTTAAATAAACTTCTTTTCCATTAATTTAATAACATTCAGTGCTTGTCTTAGATCACTGACATCTAAACACACCATAGCAACAGGTTCTATTATGTAAACTTCTAATATGTAAAAATAAAGGGCTTTTACTTGTTCAAACTTTCTGTCCAATTTCCCTGTGTTTCTCCAAGTTCATATTTTATGAAAAATTGTGAGTTATCATTCTGAATTTATTTTCATTAGACTACTTGTATCTCCATGAAGCTCTGACAGTTCTTCCATCAATCATCTCTTTATAAAGCTGAGGATTTTCAGCCCATGTAACTTTTCCTCAGCCAGAAGCCACATGCCACTTCAGTATCTTGTTTTCACGCTGACAATTTTTGTACATGACCTACACTGAACAGAGTCTGGTTGCCATTCTGACTTCTGCTCACCACCTAACTGATGTTATGAAGAGCTTTCAATGGGGCCTTTTGGATTTCATCCCCCAGCAGGGGCAGAGAGCGTGGACGTGGATGCTGTGTCCAGGCAGTGTGCTTTTGTCCCCTGCCGGTCACTGCATTTGTGAACGCTGAATTTCCTTTGCTGTCTCGCTGCCTTGTCACACAGCAGTTCTGTATCACAGCTGTGCAGTGGTGAGGTACAGTTACAAAAATGCAGTTTTATTTTTAATGCCATGGATAACATTGTCATTAATGAGCTTTTCCACATCTGCTCTCACCATTTCCACGTAGTTTATGAGCTACATGTACATATGTGAACACAGATTCCAGCACAGTCCCTGTGTGCAATCCACAACCCTGGCAGACCCCATCTGCTACAAAACCCCTCACCATTCACTATCCCTGCTTCCCTTTCTCAGTGAGTTATCTTCATCTCATGAATTTTTTTTTTTTTTTAAACCTGTGACACATGAAGCTGTTAAAGAGGATCCTTTAGGGAAACTTTAGTAGAGTTGCCCAGGCCCTGAGGGCATCCATGGGACTTGTTGTCCCTGCCTGGCCCCTGGGGCTGCCCATTCCATCCAGGGCCCAGGGCCCCATGTCAGCTGCTGGGACCTTCAGCCCATGCTCCACTGATTCCACAGTGGGCCTGATGTCCCAGCCCTGCCTTGCCCTGCCATGGGCCATGCTCATCCTGGCCACACTCAGGACTGTGTCCAAGCCTGGCCCCAGCCTCAGCTGGTCTGTGTCCCCCAAAGCAGTGCCTGGTTCCCTGGGGTTGGAGCTGCCCCAGCCCCCCCAGTTTCCTTGCTCCTGGCTGGAGCAGTGGCATAGACCCCTGCCCCGGGGGCTCCCCTACACTGCTCTGCCCTGATAATACCACTTGTCACTTCTCAAAACTGCCCTGTATAACTTCCTCTTCCAAAGGCTGGATTGACTGCTCTTATGGTATTATGTAATTATCTACAAATGCTATTCTTATTATAAATGACCAATTTAGCTGGTATGGAAATCAGTCTCATTTGTCAAGCTTTCTTCTCTAAAACCTCCTGCAAAATCTTGAAACAAAACTCTTAAATCTCTTAAAACAAAAGCTATTAAGCTCTAGGGCCAAGTTGAGTGACAATGCTATGCACTGCAGTTAATGGCCAGGGTATTCATAGCTGAGATTGTTTTAGGACAGCTGTGACAATGTTATCTGTGATTATTTTTTCTTAATTTTTTTTCTAAAGCTGTTGATATTTTAATTTTAAACACCTCCTCAAACTCCCCTCTAGCAGAACTTTTGCAAAGAGCTCAGTAGCAAATATTGATGCAAATGAATCATTTATCTTTTATTATACAACTCCTTAGAGTGCCCTTGTACTTCAGATCTAAGTGCTGAAGTCTCTGCTGCTACCTGGTTGGTGCTTTCAGAAAATATACAGCTTCTGTGTGAATAACAGGCTCTTTCTCAGAATAATTTTTGACACTGTGTTACACATTTACCAGCCTTTTTATTCTTCTCAGTTTTCTGTTTCGTTTACAGACTTCTATTTTTGGAGATGTCATTATGCCTTTCGTAGTTTCTTGTACCCTCCTTCTTAACTATACTAACTTAAGGTTTTTAAAGTCTTTTGATTGTGGTATGCATTTCTTCTGAACATCTCATTTTTATTTTATAATCTGTCTCCATGGCAACTGTAAGCATTTTTATCTTTTTAGCTGCTTCTTTTAATTTAACAAGCTTCCTAATTTTTAGTGAAACCCCCCCTTTTTTTTTTTTTTTTTCTTCCCCAGAAGTAAGCAACTACAGTTGCAAGGTTGGAAGTTGGTGGAGTTTTTGTGGTTTGTTTGGGGTTTTTTGGTTTTTTTGGGGGGATGGTTTGGTTTGGTTTTTTTGTGTTCTACCACAACTGCTGAATCTGAACATAGTGAATTGTTGTACACAACAGAGCCTGGACAAAATTCACTACTAAAATATGGGTATTTTCTTTTTTTATGACTTCACCACGTAGTTACTTCAATAAGCAATTGGTTACAGAATCCAAATATTTTATTTTTGCATCACATCCTGTCATAAGATCTGAAGTCTACCTCTGTTATCTCCCATCCTTCTTGGTCACTGGCATAACTCTGATGTATATATTTCAATGTCAATATAGAACTTTAATGTGTATGCATTCCTTATACTTCACAATGCATTGAATTTATTGACTTTTACCCCTTACAACACAACACTGCACATCTGCACAGTATTTTATCAGTTGTGTATACTGTTATCCTTATTATCAGTGTTGCACAGGTTGTCTTGCTTTCATTTGATTTCTGAATGCCTATTACATGGAAACAGATGTCTGAGTTTACTTTACTTTATATTAGTTTAAAAACACTCACCTAGTGGTTTTTTTCAGCTGTTGCTGATAATCAGTTAACTTCTGCAAGGTCATGCTTGAATAATGCTGCTGTATTATCATCTTCCCTCCTTCTGTAGCTTAAAAAACACCCTGAACAATTCACATTTATGGGAACTCTGGTTGCAGGTTTTGCAATCATATTTTATTTGAATCTGTGTTAAGGTGCCTTCCCATTTGCCCTTGTCCACAGCTTCAGCATTGTTTAGGTGAAGAGTTTGTGGAAAGTATCAGCACAAGTTTCCAAGTCATTTGGCCATGGAAGAATACTTCAGTGAAGACAGACTGCACTTAATAGCCACCTCAGCTCTTGTAATAGTGCTAAGCCTCTCTCTGCCTGTTGATGACAGCTTCAGCCTAATTGCTGGCTACGTTTTCTATGCACTGCTATTAAACAGGCACTGGTTCCTCTGCGGTTGCCTGGCATGTCAAATCATTTCTTTACAACAGAGCTTATCATTGTGACTTCTATACAGCCCCACTGACCTTTCCCAAAAGTCCTTTTAGCACATGTGCAGATTAAGTCCATTCCCTGATGTGCTGGGTGCAGTAATTGCTGGGGATGAGGGATAACTGGCTGTCCCCCATCTGCCTAGCACGCTCTGACAGGCATATCTGGCACTGGGTCACAGTATATGTAACTGAGGAAGGACAGTTCCTGGGTGCTTTATTTATTTCATATTTGTGGTGGGGTATTAGAAATGGTTGAAGAAGTGACAAGGTGTCACTGTTTTCACTGCCTCAGCTGCTTCTGGGGGCTTATGCAGCTGCACAGCTGGATGTCCAGGGGATGAAATGGAAGCTGTACTCTTGGCTTTCTTCCAACTGTCTCCAAATGCACTTGAGAAACTTCCATGTGATAGTTAATGTAGCACCTGCTCAACAAACAAAACCCAAGTTTCCCCTCCTCTGCTATACTGTACATCTGTTATTTTGCTGACATGGAAACTAGCGTAACAATTCGATTCATTACTTGCCCTCTAAGTTGATTCCAGCTAAGCTGAAAAGACCTTAGTATGTTTTCTCAGTGATTGTTTAGGCTGCAGCACAAATTAAGTAGTTCTCCCTCCAATGAGATTTGTTCTACATTGCAATTGCACTTGCATGTGTATGTTCATGCTCAAGGTAAAACTGAGAGGAAACATTTTCTCCTGGCCAAATATAGACTCCAGCTCTCAGCAGAGGCGTGTTTACTTTTGGAGTTCTGGGTCCAGGTCTAATTAGAGACCAGAGAGAGCAAATATGCAAATGCCTGAAGAGGACAGGCACAATCTCACCTGTCCTCTGCCCTTTATGCCTTCTCTGTTGGGACTTACTGGGATATTCCAAGTATCCCAGAAGTTTCAGACAGCTGCTATTAACAAAATAATCTGCCAGAGAATGTTTCCTTTTTCTCCACAAACTTGGAATTTCTCCCTTCAGAAAATCCCACTACTTCAAGGTCAGGACAGAGAACAATCATTCTTGAAGGAGTGACAAGGTTAAAGTCCAAGTTCTCTCCCACTCCTCAGGTCCCCCACAGCTGTTATTTACTACTGCTGTGTGACTTTTAATAACCTGCTCTCCAACAACTTGCATTCTATAGGGTTACTCACATGCTAAAGACAAAACTGGAAGCTAAGTGGTTAATTACTGGAAACTGTCTCTTCCTGACTTCAAGTAATTTCATATTTTTTTGTATGTTTTAAACCTTCTGCTATTCAAACCACTCCTTAGTTTTGGAACTAATGAGGATTAGACAATGCTCTGACGCACAAATCTAAAGCATGTTGCATTTTGTGAGATTTTGTTTTGCAGTATAAGCACTGTGCTCTGCATGGTTGCCTAAAAGGTACATTGTTCTGAAGTTGTTATTTTGCTGCAACCAAGTAGAGCATGGTGAGAAAGATGCAGTGTACAGGCAGTTTGCCTTTATTTTATTCTTTTGCATTATTTGGTTTAGCTTAGTACTAAATTACCATTTTATTCTGTTCCCTCATCAGGAAATTATCCCAGAGATACTTTCAGAAGGTAAACAAACCCATTACATGATCAACTTTTTTGATATATCAAACAAAAAAAAAATTCTTGAAGACTCTTGTGGCTCTGGAAACTAATAGAATACCTTAATCTCAGTTACACCAAAATGAGAGTTCCTCATTAAGCATAAAAAATTTCTCTTTGTACACTCTGAATAATGTAGAAAGGGGCTGAGCAAGAACAACTGTTTACTTTACAGTAAACTTTCACTCAGATATCAGCATTGTTTTTCCTTCTTGCTTGTTTTTGGCATGGCTGCCCTGAACCAAAAGCCACACTGAGACTTTTCTTACTGCTCAGAAAACTGTCTCTGTGAAATCACTTACCTAGGATGTAAGAAAGTCTTAATGTAGTCCTAACAGCTGGCAAACAAAGAATGTAACTGCTTCCCTGCAAGCCTTCATGTGTAATGAACCAGCTCCAGTTCATTTTGCATTCACTTTTGTTAGAAATCCTGAGGCCTGGTTGTTTACGAAATTTGAGCACCCTATTTTGACATTTAAATTATTTTGGCTTTTCAGAAGGCAGGAATTCACTTAGAGCAAAGGCAAAGTTTATTTATTGTGCTTTTGTTAGAGAAGTTATGGCATGACCACAGTGGCTCGGTATCAAGAAGGGTTCTGTGTTGTTCCCTGCTGTGCAATGAAATGCAGCAGGTGAAGCAGAGGACACTATTTGGAGCAAAGAGGAATGATCCTGGGGACAAGAAGCCTGGAAGGGGCCTGCCCAGGCACCTTCTGAGCAGCTGCTGAGGAAAGATACAGTGCCCACCATAAGCTTAGGCAGACACTAGGGAATTATGCAGCCCTGTCTAATCTTCAGGGCATCAGTCCAGCCCCAGTGGGACAGAGGAAAATCTTTGCAAGGGCTTTAGTTAGATCGCAGCACAAACCTGCAACTTGGTGACTCTTGCTAATTAGGATTCTGTGCTACTGTGTGGTTTATACCCTCCCTATCAATAATGCCAATCTATGCTAAAAGCAGAATTTGTTCCACAAAAAACTTCCTTTTGAAAGCTGGATGAAGAGGCACCCTTGCCATTTGTTCATGCTGCTTACACAGTGGTGCCCCACTAAGATACAAACATTATTTTTCTTCCCATGGCTATTTTTTGCTACCAAGTGTAATAGCAGAGCACGAGCCATCTATCTTTCAGCAAGAACTTGGGTTTTTTTCAGGATATGGGGCTTAGTTATTCAAAAGAAAGCAAGATACAGCTTTGCATAACTATTGAGGTTCTTTTCAGAGGTTAATTTGTTACGTCACATAGATTATCTGCTCAAATACTGTACATTCCCTTACCCTGAGGCACAGAGGTTCATTAAATGAGCTATGCAGTGAAAAAACCCAGACTTTTTCTAATACAGTTTCTAAGCCTCCTGGCAGTTCTGTGCAAAACATCCTTCCCATGCTCTCAGTTATGCAGTCTTCCAAAGGGGACTCACTGTGCATCTGTCATAAGCTTTTTCCAGTGTCACTAGTAATAAGGATTAACCTCTCTATGCCTAGCTCCTGAGAGCTGGCTTTTTACGGATATGTAAAGAATGTCTGGGGCAGAAAGCAGGGCTACACTGGGGCAGGATCCTTGGCTTTAGCACCCACATGCCCCAGTGGCTGGACAGACCCTGAATTAGTTGACCTTCAAGGTACAGTGAAATGCCAGTCTATTTACTCAACTTTGTGCCTAGGGGAGGTAATTGTAAGAATTGGAAACATATTAAATAGCAGTGCTCGAGGATGAGACACTATCTAAGTCGACATTTTGTCAATTAGCTATGCAAACTGTCTGAAAGTTTTTCATGAGTAGAGGGAGTGTGTGGGGTGGATTATGCACCACCCCCTCCTCCCCCCCCCATAAATAAATAAATAAATAAATAAATAAGGCTGTATGTTCTAATGACAAAGTCGGTGTACTCCTGCTGAACTGTCAGGAAACCGCAGGTGCAGTATCACTTATTAATAGGTAGCACATAAAACTGGACTACTGAAGTTGCATTATCCTAGCTTACCCTAGCAGTATTTGTAGTGGGCCAAATTCACTCTCCTGGCACAGGAAGCAGCACAAAAAACTGCCAGAAATTGATGTTTCTGATGGTTCAGCACTGACCCTCCCAGCCTGAGCTATGACCCTTCTCAAACCAGCAGCCTACTATTTTTCCCACCTGTGACAAAAAAAGCTACTCCTGCAATGGAGAAGGGAGTCTGAAGGTGCCGGAGGGTGAAGTCTACTCCTTGGTGAGTCTTGCTCAATAAAGATCAGAGCTTGAAGCCGGTGTTTGTGAAGTGAATCAACTTGGTCAGCTTGTGTGCGGTTTTTTTGTTTCTCCGCTCTTCACTTTTGTTTCTACCATTCTCCTGAGCTATGGTCCAGAGTGGGAGGGAGTTAGCAACTTCTCTGTACCTCTGTAGCCCCAAAGCTGGGCATAGTTGCAAACATTTTGCTCATGGACTTGCTCTCCCTCTCTCCTACCTCCACAGTCCTCAGTTGCTCCAGAAGTCGCCTGTTTGCTGTTCAGTCACACAGGACAGAGCAAGGTCAGTGCTTCATTCCCCAAAGTAGTTACGGGTGCCAGGGCCAGTGAGTAATGCTGCAGGCATTTGCCTGGACATCTTTGCTGGTTTGTAATGCATCCTCTAGGGACAATCTGCTTGTTAGAGCTCAGCTTTTCTTTTTAAAATTCATTTGGTTGAATCTCAAACAAATATTCTTTAAGAAATGGACTGCTTTGCTTTCTTGAAAATAGCAGTTATGCAAGCAGGAGTAACTAGTAACTGTGACAGCAGAACTGTTTTGCACAAATGTGACCTAAATTTCTTTAACCTGAGGCTTTAGTTGGTTTCCATGCATGAACTGGAAGGCAAAATGAAACTACAATATTTCTTGTTGTTTCATGAGGTATTTTCACCTCCTTAAAATCCCATCAGAAAAATCAGACCTAATGTATGAATCTGTAACCGTGAAAAGCTAAAGTAGCCCAAAGGAAGATATATATATAAATACCCAGTTACCAGTATATAACCTCCATATGAAAACTCTGATGGTGTCCTTATTTCTGATTAAGGAGGGGCTGGGCTAATCACAAATAGTCAGGGATTTGTAGGTTGATTCAATTAAACAGCATGTTATAAATTATGTTAATATTTTTCTGTCTTTCTGAAGGACCTATATAAATATAGCAGTGTTACTAGCTGTTGTACTCCTCACTGGCAGCTCATCTCTTATTCAAATGGGTGAGTAACAGTGGGTGGAATTCTCAATTCTTTATTCTTTCCTAGTTCACTGATTTATTCTTTACCTCTTTTTTTGTTTAAAATGCTCTCGTTATGTATTCAGTGATATGCATTCATAGCAAGATAGCCTCTGTGTTTTGATAAATTTACTAAAATGAAAGATAATTATTGACCATATTGAATAGCAGCTGTATGTAGATCATGAGTGAGATAGATGGATGCATGTCTCTTTTTTTTAAAGAAACACATACCTTCCAGATCAGAATCCACTGCCTGGGAGTTAATGCATACAGAAGCCTTCAGTTCTTAACATTACCTTGTCTGAGTAAACACATGTTCAGCCACCACTATGTTAATGGATTCAAGCACTCCTAATGATTTTGGAATTAGTTTATATACTGAGATGCCTGGACTGCTTTATTTACTGGAGTGGCTAGCTAACAGGCTTTGTTAGCCTAAAGGCTGTGCGCTTCTGTGTATGCGTGCGCTAGACATCCACTGCAGATTCTCAAATTGCATTGACTTTCTTGCCAAGATGGCAGGCAGCTGTCAATGTGGACACTAGCAAACACAGATGGAGCAAGCCATTCAGGAAGGGATGTGATATTTGACAATTCAGACTTCCAAGGGCCTTAGCAGGTCGGCAGCTACCACAGCCCCATGTTGTCTTATTCTCAGATCAGCATAACAAATCATGCCCGGGAGACCAAGTTAATCCCTTTCAGGTTCCCTGGACTGTAGATCTTTCTGAATTTTCCTTTCTTTAGCCCTTTGTTTTCTTCCTGCTTTGTACTGAAAGTTAGCTACAACAGCAAGAATGTATTAGGCTACTTGGAATACTGTCTTCAATTCATCCTGTCCTGCTGGCACACGGCGCAAGCTGCACAATGAAGAAACTCCTGCCTCACTTCTGGAATGAGTCAACAAGAGGGTTTATAAAATGCGACGTCTACGTGTGCGCACATGCACATAAACACACATGCAAAAAGCTGCAGTTGCTGTTGTCTGGGTTTGAGGGTAAATGCAAATCTAGTTTTTGAAGCCACCATTTGCCAAAAGGCAGCAAAATCTGGCCCTGCCAATTCAAGGAGTTATTAACTACTTCCCAAGTACTTCCACATCTCCCAGCGTATGGCATGCAGGTGGCCTTCTCCAGCTGGTTAGATGCACCATTCATCACTTCAAAAGCAGTTACAATGCCCTCTTCTGCACTCAGTCAGAGGAAGGATCTCATCTCCTTCCTGGAAAATTCAGCTTGGGGCAGGAACTCTTCTCCTTGTATGAGCAACTCCCATTGTGTCTTATAGCAAAGGGGTATGAGATGTTTGAAGATTAATCCTGTCCTCACTAAGACACATCTGTTGTCCATTAGATTAGAGAAAGGGGCCTCAAACACTCTCTGCACCTCAGGCTTTTGTCTCTCAGTACAAATCTACCCTATCTTGACTCTGCAGTGATTTCTCCCAAGCATGTGGCCATTAGGTGGATTTCGGTTAGCAAAATGCACTGTATATACCCTGCTATGATTAAACAGTGTCTGAGTAAACTTTGATGGCTGGCAAAATACTGGCTTTATTACACCTTGCATGTGGTGGTATAAGCCATCAGCTGCAGAGAGCTGCTCCATGCTAAGCAGTCTTGAATCTCATCTTTAAAATAAAGAAATATAGAATTCCTAAATTAAAACCAGATTTGGATTACCCCATAAAGATTAAAGGTCATTTCAAGCCTTTTACCCTTCTCCAGCATAACTTCACCCATTAACATTAGGACTAGAATTCTCCAAAACCTGTCTCTTTTGTATCAAATTAAACTGTTCTCATTTACCCTGTGTTTGAATCTGGCACAGAATATTCAACAGCCACAAAGCTCCTGTTTTCCCTACTAAAATAGGGGGTGGGTGTGTCATCTGCTTTAGGAACTATGTTCAGAAATGGTGCTATCTACTTTTGAAGTGGTTACTCCAAAACTGTCCCCACATGAGATGGTCCTGACTGATAAAATCATATCAACTTTACAGTAATGCCAACCATAAAGTTAAGAGTTGATGGTCTCTGAGATTCTGGTAACAGTGATAGTGCTCCAGTGCTTTGGGAACCCCTTCTTTGATAGGAGGCAGCAAAATCTTTTTAGATGAAACTAGGCCAACATGAGTAACTGATTTTATTGGTTCAGCAGTAGGATTTATAAATAAAAATAAAAGTAGAACAGATCAAAGGGAATTAAAAAAAAATTTACTTGACAAAGCAAAACACCCAAAAATGTCATTTTGTGTGGCATGGGATGTTCTATTCCACTTGAAATGAATTACTTAATTTTGTCAGGAATATGAAAAATAATAAGCAAAGAAGGATGCATTAGTGTTACAAAATGTTCAGAAATAATTGCCCAGCTTCACTTAGATGGTTAGATGAAATACATCACTAGCAGAAGTGAAAAGCTGAGAATAGATGGCCAAATGACCTCTGGGAAGGAGCTTGGACCAGCATCTAATGCTAATACACTTCCATCTATCATTCTTTAATATATAACCAAGCAAAGTATGGGTCTTAATATGATGGAAAGTGTCTCCATGATGGTGTAAATCACAACAAACGAACAAACAAACAAACAAGCAAAGAATAATCCTTAACAACTAATTTTCCTACGTTGTGTTTTGAGATTTCCTATCTCAAATTACCAGACAAAGCAGGTATTTTCAGTGTGGTTATACTTGGGCTTCTCAAAGGATTTGCACATTAAAAATAGAAAAAGTCTCATATTTGAATCATCAGAAGAGTAAGGCTTAGTATCAATCTGAAGCCACATCTAGTTTCAGAGGGACACTGTCTATTATGAGCCTCATAAAGGAAATTTGAACAAAGCTTGAAAAAAGATTTTGTGCTCGTTAAAACACATTGCAGTACTGCAAGTTGGGAGGAAGGGAATTGAAAGCCACATTATGATTATATACGAATGACCATACTCACAAAGTTACTCTACTGCTATTCCTTGTTTAGCAATTTTTCCTAAGAGAAAGACTTCAGGCCTGTTTAATGTTGCTTGTTACTTGAATTTTATTTAGGTTTAAATTACAGAACCAGAGGGCAAGAAGAGACTTCAAGAAATCCCCCAGTGAACTCCATTGGCCCCAAATGGCCCATGTTTCTGAGATAATCAGTCTGTGGTGTAGGCAACAACAGAGGCTTTTTTTCAGGGTTATTTGCTATGCTCATTTAGCTGGTTGACTGGTTCCACCTCTTTTCCTCTTTTGTCATTAGTTGCTATGTCAGAAAGTTTGTTTGTTTGTATTCTTTCATTGATTCTGTGCTGATTTTACCCTGCTCACTTTGACTATGGGATTCTGCCTCATATAAATATGATTATTGCCATCTGAGTGTTCTTGCAAGCATTAGGCCAGATTCATTATTAGATGTTTGCAGGGCAACAGCTAAACTATACATATGTATAATCTATTGTAAAAATACATGCTGGCATCACAGTTTTTAATTATTCAGTCCATTTGTAAAAGAGTGTATTTTCAAGCTTGAGATGATGTCAAAGTGGACAGGCTGAGGCTCAGTGTACTCAAATTAGAGGCTGGATTGGCTACAGTGGCTCACAAAATTATTATACCTGAAATCATGAATGTACTCCAATATTGCTTCCATGACTCAGGCCTTTCATTCGGTAGAAGTAGTAAATTAGGGAATGTAGTCAGAAAAAAAAATGCTGGGTAGAGGCAAGTTAAGAATATTGTCATGTTTCTTGCAAAAACTTTTCAGATACAGCAATATGGTACAAAAAGAGGCTACTTGTGACTACAGTGAATAACTCAAAGTGTCAGCAGAATGAAGGGAAATAGTTCTGCATTCATTCTCATCAGGCTTTGTCCTTTCTTAATGTTATAAGGATGTCAAGAATGTCAGAAATTGCAGTTTTATCAGTTTGTCTGTTACATAATTTATTTCTTCTTCTTCAGAAAAGGAAGAGAAAGATGAAGGTATCAAATCGACAGCAGTATCATTGCACTCTACCATTGTGTTAGACTTTGATAGCTTTATTTTCAAATGTGAGAGGAGTTAACCACTGTTTCTAATCTACTTTCAAGCCCACTTCATGTGGGTCTTGAAAGAGCTTGGTCCTCTTTCCGTATTGCCTTAGTCAGTAATTCTTATTTATCAAGGTATTTACATTTGTTGGGACAGATCTCTTGTGGAGTTTCCCTTCATTTATACATCTAGCAGAAATATCATTCTCACATATTCTTAATTATGCTATATGTCAAGCTTGTAACACAAATATTTACTACTATGTATATAGGGTATTTACAAGTATTTGTTAATTTCAGTTAACACAGTGGGTTGGTTACAAAGAGTTGGTTATTCCTACTTCAAGCTAGAGTGGTTAGCTATGATTCAGCAAATTAAATACATGCACTGTTGCACTTTGCTACCCACTGAATGACAGTGTAAAGCAGTTCCAGCACAAATAATTGAATATCTAAAGTAAAATGAAAAAAGATTGTGAGTATTAGAACTGACCTTCTGGAAATAGGATGAAAGGTAGCCAGCTATTATCTGTATTAGTCTTCTCATCCAAGATAATAATTTACTTATCATTCACAGCTGAAAATATACTGTTTACATTTATTTGAATGTTGGCTTCCATCTACATGTAGCTCTAACATATAATATGTAGGTCATCTAATGGAGTTTTCTGGTTCTTACAGGACATTTTTTTCAAGAAAGGGAAAATGCTACTTTGTTGAAATATAATCAGCTCATGAGAAGGGTTATGAAGATCTGCAGAGCTTAGTAGAAAAGAATAATGGCTATCTTTTCATATGGGCTTGATGAATGGGCTTCAATGAAGTTTCAAGACCTACAGTTAGCAGTACGTAAGTTGTATAAAGATAAAATCAAGCTGTGAGCAGAATGTTACACGAGCCAAAAATAGGTCACATTTGAATCTTTTCTAAAGACCTTATCAAAGTTACACATTTCCAAGGATTTCGAAAAATTATTTACAATGTGTGCAGCTTGCCATAGTCAGACAATGCTGATTTCTAGTCGTGTGTAACAGATGACATTGTAAACTCAGTAGAATTCTAAAATGATGTCAAAACTCAATTTATATTATATGGTGTTGAACGCTTCAAGGCTTTTTGGGAAGTGTCTGTGAAGAAAGAGTAGTTGCTGAAAGCTGGCTGTGCAGCCCAAGTACTAACAGACAAAGGAAACATGCTGCACAAGGTGTTAGGTGGGTTTTCCATTTAGTCACTTTTTAGCCAAAAATTCATTTGAGGCACAGCGCATGCTTCCTCCCTGTGCACTTTCTCTTTCAGGACAGCAACAACAGATTGTAATTATGTTGCACGTGCCATTTCCCAGTTATTGCTGTCAGATGGAGGTAACAAAAGACCACACAGTGTCACTGGGACTGTTTTTTGTTGGTGGTGTTTTTCCTGAAGACCAATATGGACTGCTGCATGGCTCTAGGAAAGAGCCTGAAACCCTTGGGATTTGTCCTGATCCCAAATAAGATCAGAATTCTGGGTTAGAGAAGTGGTGGCACACAGCCTGCATGGTCCTGCAGATGTGTACAGTGCTGCAGACCTCTTGTTCTTCACCCAGAGCTCTTTCCTTGTGGTTTCCAAGGAATTCTTATTTTGACAGTGATACAGCAGTAAGTGGGCCATATTAAGTTTGAAAGAGCTTAATCAATCAGCACTCGTAGATACAAAATCTATTTCCTGTATTTGCAAAATTCATTGCAACTCATTCATTTGAATAATGCCATTTGCTGATCAGGTATTCTCCAAGATGAGTAGTGATGACACAGAGCTGCTGTGTTCCTAGGCTGTGGTTAGTTTTATTTCACTCTTAGAAGCAGTACCTTTCTTCGTTGAACTAATCCTTCTGACTTTTCACCTGTGACAACAGAAAGGTATTGATCATCCTTCACAGTAAATGGCCTGGGTCTGATTTTCTGTTTTTAAGAAGCCATCTTCCAGTGCAGCATTGTGCCTGGCTCTCAGCTTCCTCTGGTAGACTGGTGGCCTTGGATGCAACAGCCTAATCTTTAGATTCTAATTTTTCTACCAAAGTCAGACACACTTTTCTGATTGCTGTTTCAAGAATTACCTCACCCAGTAAAACAAAAGTTAATTTGCATCAGTACCCGGTTATTGGGAGAATAGTCTGGTTTAGGTACACTGGGTAGGGTATTAACACTGTTAGAACTTTTACCTTGGATTTGTAACCCTGTCTCATGTTGACCTTTGAGATACAAGGAACTCTTTCTACAAAGCCTGCCTTGGAGAGCTGTAAATTATTAATTCAGCAATCATAGCTAAATGTTGTCTGCAGAGGACACACCTCAATGAGTACACAACACATTGACTGAATGAAATGTAGACAGAAAGTCGCAATGCCATTGAATGAAGTAGGACCATAGTTTTCATCATATAAAATCATAGAATCTTTAAGGTTGGAAAAGACCTCCAGGATCATTGAGTCCTACCTTTGGCCAAACACCACTGTGCCAACCAAACCACTGCACTAAGTGCTGTACCCAGTCATTTCCAATGTATAACCATCCTTTCAGTGAAAAATGTTTCCTGATGTCCAACCTGAACTTTCCCCAGGATAACTTGAGGCTATTTCCTCCTGTCATGGGTTGCCTGGGAGAAGAGGCCACCCCCCACCTTGACAAAACCTCCTTTCAGGTAGCTCTAGAGAGCAGTAAGGTCTCCCCTGAGTCTCCTTTTCTCCAGGCTAAAAACACAAATATCAGAAGACTTGATGATAAACAAATTTAGAGCATAGTTTAGGCTCCATTAGGCTAACATTAGATTTCTAACAAAAATTCATAATCTTTCAGATAAAGATCCTGACTGTGCTTCTAGCTCATGACATGAGTTCTGATAGAGATGGCAAATACGGTTAGTATGAGTCAGGCTCTACAGGGATTTTGTTCATAAGCCTTGAGGAAACAAGTGTGAGAGCTGTAGCTCTATCATACTTTGAAATGCTCCTGGGCTGATTTAGATTTGCTGTCTGAGGTGGTGGTGAGGACACTGTTCTTACAATTGCTTCCTCACAAGGCAGTTCACGGTCCCTTGGGATTTTCACTTCCTCTCCTGCAGTGAAAAAGAGACAAACCACATCTCTCTGCTTTTTCAAAAAATGTATATATGAGGTTGAGACATTTGCCATCCATAGAGGGGTACCACTGCTTACAGCATGTTTACTGTCTGAATTTTGATGGGAAAACTATTTTGGGATGTAACTTTTCTTTCTAACACTTTCCAGAAAGTAGTTTAAGGTACAAAAGTACATTCTTTTCTCTTTCACTTCCAAAAGATCTTGGTCTAGCCTGGGAAGATTATCAACTGCCAAAACTAAAATTAAACCAGAGTACCAGAAAAATCTTTTTTATAATTAAATGTAGACAGCACTCATCATGTCACATATATCAGATTGAGTCATTAAAGTTCAAAGCCTGGAGAAAGCTCAACTAAGGTCTAGTAAACAGTAGCATCCTTACAGTGGTGTTATGGAGAGCAAATAATTTACATGCTTTAAATGCATCCAGGCTAGGAATTGAGCTGAACAGGGATGAGGCTGAAAGTTGTATGGTTAGGAAAAAGGCAGCAGTCCAACTCTAGCAGCTGGATTAAAACACCAACATGTTTTGCTTTTCGGTCATCCAAAGTTCATCTTGCAATTCACTGATGCAGCCGCTGCCATGAGGGATTTCTTTGATAGGAGTTGGAGGGGGATTTCTGATGGGGTGGGTTCCTAGGGACAGCTGAGGACCAGCCACCTGCTCTCCAGGAACGTGCTCTGCCCTTTGTAAGTGAGGAAATCCATCAATACATATTCCTTCTGCATAATACAATGCAAGTGTGTGGAGAAATAGCAATTTAATTAAAGTCCGCAGATGATACTATGCACTCTACTAACAAGCACAGGTCATTTTACCTGTGAGGAGATAATTTCTCTAAATCAAACATCCTGTACGTCCCCTAAGTGTTTTCATCATTTCATAATTGGATCTCAAACTGTTTTGAAGTACCTCTCATAACCAAGCCCTTGTGCCAGCTGGATGTTCCCCCTACAGGGGATGGAGTGCTTGCACTGGAAATCCTGCTCCAGTCATCACAATAATGTGGAGACTGGTTTTGACTGTAACACCTGTGAGTTAAACTCCTCTCCCTGTCAGAAAGCAGAGCTGGATTAGATGACTAAATCCCCACCTCCACTTTCATCTCCTTGTGGACATTTAAGTAACTCAGCTCCAGTAATTACCCAGTATAAACCACAGCTCATAGCTGCCAAAAATTCCTGAAGACAAGAAGTGAATGTGCAGAGCAAGCATATGGGACAGAACAGAATTACACCCTAAGCAGGGACAAGAACCTGTGTGTATGAGGCTGTGGTTTAAAGTAGACACAGATACAGACTGTATTTAAAAGGAATGGTTTTTTTCACTTCAATTCTTCCTTCTTGGTTTGCCAAGGCCCTAGACTTAGGTTTGTGCCGTACCCTTTGTGCTGCCACTAGTATTTGTGAGGACCTCCACGCTGGTGGATGTGAGGAAAAGGATTCGGCTGAGGAAAAAAAGTTCCTTTTTGACACATTAGCTTTTATGTCTCTAAATGAGGCAATTTTTAATTGTCAAGTGAAAGAGGAATAAATCCATGTTCTAAATTTCAAACTAAAATTAATCTGGAATGTTTTTCCTTTTCTTATTGGTTTATCGCTACAATACCCTGGTTACTAGCTATAATGCAGTGCTGCAATATTCACCGCTGCAATGCAATGTCCTGTTTCATCTTAAGCAGTGCTTAACTTAAAATAAATGCATGTAATGGCTAAATGAAAGGGCAGTGCAAGCACCAAAAAGATCTAATACCTTGTGTCTTTTCCTAAAATTTTTGTCTTTTCAACTATGGCATCAGTTCTGAAGAAAAACAAAACCAGCCTTGCGTCCTCTCTTCTCTGAGGAGTGAATCCTGGGATAGTGCCACTTTTGCAGTTCATAGGTGTGTCTTAATCAAAAACTACAAGCACAATGCATCTTCCCACAAAGGGCAAAATGAACTAGAGGCCTGCAATGCTTAAGGTGCACGGTCTAGCTCTTTATGACACCACCAAAGGCATTTGATAAACCCGTCCTCAATTACTGAGCTCTATCTGATCATAACTCTGTAGACATATCACTGTACTTGCAAAACCTGTACTGTGGCTCAATAGCTCTCAGGAAGCCTACAAAGCTAATAATCCTGAGAGAAAATTTAAATAACTCCAACTATATCTTTGTTGGTGACTCACACCAGTTACAAAAGTTGTTAGCTGCCAACAACTTATAAAAATATTTTGGACACAGAAGAATGGTTTCTTATCCTAATTTCTCAAATTTGTATTCCCTTTGATGAACAGCTGGACTTTCCAGCACTTCACCTCTATTCTATTCTATTCTATTCTATTCTATTCTATTCTATTCTATTCT
>NW_024582091.1:27538778-27655127 GCF_017639235.1 Corvus kubaryi | reverse complement strand
CTATTCTATTCTATTCTATTCTATTCTATTCTATTCTATTCTATTCTCATTGAGCTAATGAAATGGCACTTTGCTTCCCCTGTTGGTTACTGAATTAGATTTTGAGATATGACAAAAGGAAAAGGGACCTACATTGAGCATTTTGCTGCTAGGGAAAAAGTCACGGTGGATTTGGCATTGGTATTTGGGCAGCTATGAAGGTGATGTTGCCATTCTGTGGTGAAAACATTTAAAATGACAGTACAAAATTAAATTTATTCAACTTAAAATTAAAGATCACATTTTAGTAGTGAAAATTATTAAACATTTGCAGAGATTTTCCCAGTAATTTTAAGGATTCTTTATCACTTAGGTTTCAAAATTTACAGCTCAAAAAAAAATGTTTAGTGCGAGAATTGCAAAGTGACATTCTGTGGCCTGTGTCACCTATGACTGTGATGACTGCTGTCCTTTATTGTTTTCATAACCAGCAGTTAATACTGTCCAAGCAAAGGAAGACCTGCACCTGTTATATTTTTGTGGCTATTTAGAATAATTTCAAATTTTTCTAGGAGGAAGGGGAGAGCAAGCAATGGTGTCCACTCCCCACACTTACACAGACCTTTCAGTGTGTATAAGTGTGTGCATGTATGGTCCTCCTCCTCCAGCTACCCTGGCTTTCCTGGACTCCTCTCCCATAGTCATGGGTTCCCTACACCACAAAAGTGCGTTGGGCTGGCCATCAATGGTCAGAGAAAAAAAAGGTATAGAATGGTTTTTTTATTTTTTATTTTAACTAGATGGAAAATTTAAGAAAAATTTTAAAACAGTGACTTTTTAAACTCCCGAAACTTCTTGAGATGAGTTATACTCCACCAGCATTTCAGTCAAACTTAAATCTTCTAATCCTTTCCCTCTGACAAAATCTCAGAAAGTGTCTCTGCTTAGTGGATTTAAAAGTGCTGGTGTTAAGTGGAATGCTATACATTTGCATAGAAATGCAGTTACAAAACAAATGCAAATGATTTCAGGGCTTTGCAAAGTTTAGCATCAGGCCTCTGTCAATGTCTAACACAACCCAAAAGTTGTGGGAAGATAATCAGTTGCTGCCCTGAACAAGAAAAACACCTTTCCCATAAAAATAGAACTGGTCTTTTCTTTCTGTAAATAATATCCTAAGTATACAGCCTCCTTTAACCACGGTGTTATTAAATCTGGGATTGATGTCATAAACACTTGGTAGGACTGTTAATTTTATGAGGTACCTTTAAACTATTTCAGACTAGAATTTTAAGATCTAATTTTAAGGATCTCTTTTTATGTATTGACATAACACCAAAATATTAAGGCACAAGTTTGTATTATACTGATTGTTTCCTTTGGTAATTTTTGATGTGCAGTATTTTTCTCACAGTTTTTATATAGAAAAGGGCATACCTCCTGAAGGTGCAGGGCAAACCCCGAGTGGAACAATTCTGGTTCCACTTCCTGGCTTGTGGTAGGAGGAAAAGATGTACACAATTTTTCTAGAGTTTTATAATGGTTCTAGACTCTGTGGCTGGTCTGTTCTGAAGCAGTTCACAGAGCACACCAACATGGACAGATGTGAATGATCTAATTAAGGGATGAGTTCCAATGCATCCTTAAAACTCTGGCTCTTGGGTGGCAAATGTGGATAGTGGAAATTTTAATGAAAGGTCAACTTCCTCTGGGAAACTTTACATAATTTTAAATCCTAAGGAAGCAAACCAATGTGGTACTCACATACTTGTGTATGTAGTTTAAAACTTGGTCACTCTTTAAGAGGTAATTTTATTTATATTTTTTTATAATGGCAATGCTTTCTCAATTCACAGTAGGATTTCAACCTTATTTAGACAGGAATAAAATGCATGGAATCTTTAGCTCTGATTTCCCCCATTTATCCACACAACTGATTTTTAGTCCACTTCCAAGAGAAAAAAATGTTTCTGAAAGTGTTGTAATCTAATAAAAAAAGCTCTAAAATAATCTATTAAAAACCAACTGTATTGGAACATCAGTGATGGAAATAAGTGTTAAGGCAGATGAAATGAATAAAACTTGAAAAACAAATAGTTATTACAGCTTCTGCTGGTTTTTAGGGCATCCTTGAGCTTGTTCTGCATATGAGCTTCATTTACAAGAGTGAAATAAACCCCTTCTTGGATACGCAATGGTGGTACCATCTGCCATTCATACCTGAGCAGGTAACTCCTGAGTTACTCCTTATATGCCTGTTTCCCAAGAACTGATAAGAAATTAAGTGTAGAGATAGGAACTAGTGAGCCAGAATTTTGGGAAATGATTGAGAGCAATTCTTTACTTCAGCATGTAATGTAGTATTCTGTAAACTGATCAGTTTTTAGGTGCAAATGAATTACTTGGTATTACATTCAAGTTATGTAAGTCATGGGTAGGTCTGCATTTGAGAAGTGACAAGAACACAGACTTTTACATCTCCTCTTTACCTTCTCATAATGTAAATCTTTAAATCATCTTTATATACACTGGCTATGTGCCAGTGTCAGATTGGTCCTCTGCATGTGTATGAAAATTTCAGTCCTTCATTTCTGTGAGTTTAAGAAGCTTATATAGTTCCTTTTATGACAGCTAAATGAAGTTTTGGTGTCAGGAACCTTATATAAAATTTTGCTTCTCTTCTGAATTTGACCTCATATGATTCCTCAGCAATACTGAAAACTATAAAGCAGCAAAGAGATTGAAAGCAAAACAGAAATAAGGAAGAAGTCCTGTTTTCCTTTTTCTCTCCTCTAAAAATTCCAATGCCCATAGAAACTCCTTGAATAAGGAGAAATGGTTTTGGTAGGGATTTCACTTCTTTTAGGTATTGAAATCGACAGCTAGACACCCTACATGAATATGCACAATTAAAGCAATTACACCATTGGATATTTCTCCCGTTATTTTGTCTGCTTAAATCATCAGGCAGTACTGTGTACAGCAGTAATTTTTTTTCAAAAATAATTTAAGATGTCTTCATTATAAAAAAAAAAATTAGTTTATATTCATCCTATTCTCTTTTCACTTCCCTATAACCTTCTCCAGCAGTAGCTATAATAATTTTCTAATTTTCTAATTTTCTCTGAGGCAAAAATTATATAAAAATTTTTGTGACCAGTGATTTAAAAGGTAAAATATTCGACCTTTAGAGTACAATGTGTATAAGGCCACTGAAAAAGTTGCAAAATCAAACATACCATTTGTAGATTGTCAAAGCTTCCCTTTTTTCACATTTGTTAAAGGAAGATTTTTTTTTTTAATGATAATACACAATCTCTCTCTGCCACTCTTTGCTCAGCACCCCTGCCCAGGGCCTGGCCTGTCTCAGCTGATCATGTTCTGTTCAGGAGTAAGGTGCTAAAGGTATTGTGCTGCACCTGATTGCCACTGATATGCACGCTTAGCTGTCTCATACATAACAGAAATAACCCACTCCAGAAGTAGTTCTTAATTGGAAAGGAATTTTTATATTCAAATTCTGCAACACGTTTTATTACCAGCACTGTAAGCTGCTCAGGAACATTAGCAATTGCAGGCACACCAGGTATCAAAGCTAATGCTTAAAAAATACAGGAAATTCAGGAAAACCAGACCAATCTTTACTAAATTAGGTTCTAACTTTTGTGGATTTTATTGTCCATATACCTGATAGATTCAGAGGTTAAGTAATAACATATGGGCTTAGGCAAACACACAGATGTACATAAAAACATGTTCTTGAGGAAAGCACATTAAAAGGATTTGGTTCCATTTTCACAGCTGTAATTTATAGACTACTCAGGGCATTTTTAATGGCTTGTATCGGACATCACCAGGTTGCTATATGTGACTGGATTCAGGTCTCAATTCCACCAGAAGAACTATTACCCAAACCTTTCTGGTTTTCATTCTACTTGGTCTCCAGAACACGGGAATTAAAGGTAGAGTGGCAATCCTTACCAATACTGCCAAAATGCTGAAAAATTGGAATAACTTGAGAAAAAGGAGGGGAAGGCACACATTTTCTGTAAACTCATTGTTCACTTTATGTCGGCATTTCTCTACTTTTCAAGCTGCACTCCTCTGTAGGCCAATCTCTACTAAGGAATTATTTGGATCAGATTTCCATATTTTACAGAAAGTGAGTTACCTACTCCTCGGGTAACCTAGTTGGAATTCAGCAATCGTGACACGTTTCTCTATTGAGTTGCAAATGCCCGTTTAACTGTTAGGTAAAGACAGTCAAATGGGGCCCTGTTTGAATTAACTCCCGAATGCAGAGCTCTTTAAGCTCAAGGTGTTTTGTTATTCACTGCTTTTCCGATCCCTAAAAGGACTTAGGAAATACAAAGACATTATGAATCTCTGTCACAGAGCATGCAGGGAGCTCAAAACAAGCTGAAAATGCATTGCTTTAAAGCATTTCAGGCATGACCTTAAACAAACAAACAAACCTGCTCTGCTTGTTCACCTCAGCATTTCATGACTTGGTTTAGTGATGTCCAGACAGCATTTCCAAGGCAAAGGACAAGGGCCTACCCCCATCACTGCCTTTTCCATGTGGAAGGTCTCCAGGCTGCCCATCTTGAGGTACATCGCTGGATGATGGGATGCAATCCTAGGGAAACACTGGGACCTAGCTGTGCCACTAACTAGATAGGAAGTTTAAGATATATGGGTTCCTGTAATGATGGTGATAATAATTAAGCTATGTTATTTTGGTACCAATTTTTCCACAAGGAGAGCTGTTAATTAGGCTACAGTTTTCTCATGTCTCTAGACCTTTACTTTTCTCCCCAGGCGAGAAATCTCATTGTCATCGCTGACCCTGAACTTTTTCTTCCACCAGCGTCTCCCTCAGGTTTATTACCATGGTTGGACTCTTGCCAGCATTTGCCCTCACCCCGACCTTGTCTCTGATGAAATACTTGTTTATACCTTACTCAGTTCTCCACACAGCTAATGCAATCCTCTTCTTTAAATTCCCTCCTGAATGGTCTCCTTGAGTTGTCTGGATTTAATTCAGTGTTGCCAGGAGAGCACAAGATGCATACTCCTGTTGTAATAAGCTTATTTGGTATGGGATAAAGAGTGGCAAGCTGAGGATATAGGATTGCAATACCTTTTCTTTTTTTTTCCCCTCTAACATGCTCTCTTGTTTCTGCTGTCAGAGCCCTGCTTGGACAGATTGTTACTGAATGTGCCTGGGGTGGCAGGGACCCAGCCAGACAAAGGAGCTGAAGCTTGGCTGCTTCAGGAGGAGGAAGGCAGGTGGGCAGGCTGGCTGAGCAACAGCAGCCTGTGAAAGAAAGGGCAGGGGGTGCTGGTGGCTGCTGGGACCGAGGGGCTGTCAGCTTGCACAGCCAATTCAGAGACCTTCAAGCTCAATGCTGGATGCTGTTTGGAGGGGAGAAGGGATCTACAAGAGGAGCCTGTCCTGGGGAATTTTGGCTGAGGAGTCGTAGTAAGAGAGAGGAATGGGTGAAGTGGGAGGATCTGGAGTAGCTGGGTATTTACAATGAAAGCTTTCTGGGACAGGTAAGAGACAGTATGTCACTCATAGCAGTGTGCTTTTTGAGGATGTTAAGTCTTGCCTTTAATTTAAAAGGATTGCAATCACTTTTAAGTTTAATTAGCTTCCAGGAATAAGTCCAGCTCTGGGCTGAAAGAGAAAAAGGGAGGGAGTTCTTGAAGTGAAGGGGAAGGAATAAGCAGGAATGAATTTGGAAAAATGAGAGGAAAGTCTGAAGACCTGAAGAATGTGTAAAGGATGATTCTGGGGCAGTGTCTATGGAATTGGGTAACTGTGAGACCTAGGAAGCAAGGGCCAGTGAAATGAAAACTTTTTTTTTCAGAAGGGAGCTAGAAGAAAGCAAAAGGCATGAGGCCTTCTGCCCTAGAAAAGACTGCTTCTCTGCAGCAGTAATCATTTCTAATTGGAGAAGTATCTAATTTGTTTTCCACCCACAATTAGCTTGAAGGTCCCTGTAAAATGTTTTCTTTGTTCTTCTTATCTTAGCTACAATGAGAAACTGCCAGTGAAAAGGGTCTTGCAAAAGGAATAAATTTACTTGGTGTTTTTTCAAGCCCAATTTCTATGACAAGACTGTTTCAGGGACCAAGCCTAAATCAAAATATTCTTAGCAATGCTAAAAGGCAGAGAGTGCGTCTCTCTTATTAATCCACTGTTCTATTGTCTCCAGCGCGCTCTGCACAGCCCACTCTTTGATTCCTCTATCAGGACCCCATTTCTGATTTAATCCAGGCTTCTAGCCCTGGAGCAAAACTTTTCCAGAAGGAGACTAGACAAGATCAATGTCTGAACACATTGCTTTTGTTTTAGGGTTCAACAAAAATCTTAATTCAAACAGTTGCATTTTATAGAATTAGATCACAGTTCCTAAACATCTCTCATCTTGGGCTATGTTTAGATCTACTGTCCTTGATGTTTTAGTATCAGAGAGGTGTTTGATCAGATACTTTTCTTATTTCAGTTTACAAAAAATTATGAGCTTCTGTTTTGGACAATCCAAAGCTTCTTCAGAATGACCCCAGTGCCTGCAGTGAGACAGGAAGACTACTGTTGTAAAATCATGTCTCAGAGATGCCCCAGATTACAAATAATTGGGGGATATCTTATTAGCGTTCTCTTTTTCCATAATATATTTTAAGTTCCAGTTATATTTATAGTGTACAATTATCTAAATAATTAAAGCCACCAATGAAGCTATTATCAATTACTGCTCTTAACTTTTGGCAGAAATTACAAGATCCTTGCTATGTTTCTTCTGTTGCTTAATGGTGGACATAGTTTCCGTGAGCTGTCAGTAAGTGTCTTCTTAGAAAAAGTCATAAATGTAGTTTTCCTCCTATAACATCAAAGTAATTGAAGAAGCCTTTAAAATTTATAGATTTATTTTACTGCTTTGATTTTTTGTGCTTCAAATCCAAGCTATATCTCAGAACATCTGGGCTCTAATTCATGTTAATCCACAAAAGTAAAAATAATATGGCCTCCTCCTACTGAATAGAGAGATTGCTCTTATAAATAATAACAACCCTAGAGTAGGCAATCAGCATTGTCCATGCATAAACCATTCTAGGACTGGAGAATCTTATTCCCCAGTTTCAAATTCTGCCCTGGACTTGCTTAGTGATCTTCATTGCATTACATGATATTTATGTACCTGTTTCTTCATTGTAAAAACATATCTGCTGTGAACTATTTTGGAGTCTAAGGCCATGAACTTCACACATTACATGTAACTATTCTTACTTGAGGAAAAATTTTAACTGTGAAGGAATTATGCTGAGTGAATTATTCTCACTGATAAATGGTGACAATTACCTGTTTGGGTTTTGAATCAGTTTTCTGATATGTGGACATTTGAATACCTGAAAAAAATATAGATCAAAAGTCCATACTACTTAGAGCTGTAAAAAACCACAAACAAAACCAAGTTCAGAACACAGCTTAATATGACTCTATAATATTACTGTGATTAAATTTCAGTTAATTGCTGAAACTTCATTAGGGATGTGATCAGATTGAAAAGATAGGTTTAGATATATGAAAATTGCTTGTTATAATAAACTAGAAATGCATGGATACCATATCCAGTTAATACCTTAACCTCATTTCAGTTTTGCCCACTGAAATAATAACCCAATTTAACAGCTTTGATCTAACTTTTTTTGTCTTTTGAAAAATTAGAATCTTACTGTGGATTTGACATTTGAAATCCAGAGCAATTTTGCTTACTTTAAATGTAGACCAAATTAAATAATTTACAACTTTAAATTACATTCAAGGAGTGCATTGTTGCCACCTATTTTCTTTAATCCATCCCTCCCTATCTAATGCTTAAGGAACCTATTACAATCCTGCACAGAAAATAAGTAGGGAAGCATGTAAGCATTCATTTAATGAAGTCCTCTCCAGCTCCTGCGGTTTTTTTTTTCCTACCTTGTTAAGCCTTCTGTCTTGTAGCTTGGTTTAAATATTGTACGAACATCATTTGACCTTTCTATCACCATCTTGTGGAATCCTATCTGAAAATGTGTATACATGGTGCTAGATATATACATCCTGGGGAATTTTGGCTAGCAAAATTTTTAAGTTTAAAAACATGTAAAAAGAAAGCTGAAAATGCATTTAAAAATCATTGAAATATGCTAAGTGGGCATATAAATACATGACATTTTAGATCTTCCACTCTCCAACTCAACTTCTACTGAATTCTAGGAACATCCAGTAAAACAAATATTCTTTTCTATAGCAGCTCCTTGAAAACTTAAAGTTTTGTGCCACAGAGTTCCCAGAAACACTTTAGGTTAGGAAAATCAAGTTTTTAACTCAGTGTCTTCATCAGCCCAAGCTTGTCTGGTACATTGAATGTCAGTGGAGATACTCAAAGCTCAGCTGGACAGGGCACAAAGCAACATGATCTCATATTCCTGCTCTGGAAAAGGCATGGACCCTTCGATATCCAGAGATGCCCTCCAAACTAAATTGTTCTATGATTTTATAACTGCTAGCTTGCATTAAATCTATAATTGCTCATTCCACCCCCAGATTTTACTCAGTGCCCATGGATATATTCCTGATTGATTAGCACTTCGAAAGAGAGTGAGCAGTCTGGCTCATGACATCTACTTCTCGGTATGAATTTTAGCCTGTCCAGTCTGTGAATTAAGCTAAAACTGGTATGGGACACTCAAAAGCTGTATGGAAAAGCAGTGTCTGTTCAGGATGGTAACTGACTGCTGACCCCAAACCAAGGCATAGGTCACAGCTGAGCTGGCAAATGGATAAAGTGATGTAGGATTCACTTAATTCAGCCCTAGTTCCTTCCAGGGGAGACTCGCTTACTCTCTTCTAGGCATTGCCAGGGCTAGCAATATATTAAATCAACCTAGTTGTCTGTAGCAATAACACCTTTTCCCATGAACATGTCAATTCATGGTATTAATCAGCAACATATGCATGAACTCTGAATTCCATTGTTCTCTCTTAAACATAATACACATGACTTTACAGAGTAAAGCATATGACTAGGAGTTAACGAGTTGGCCTAAAAGGATGTTTTCAGTATCCAGTTATAGGAATCAGCACAAGTGCAATCCTGTTTGACACTCTTGTTCTGATGGCCTTGGACATGTTTCCAGGTCTGGATATCTGACACAGGATATCATCCTATTTATTCTCATTCCCCAGTGGATCTACAAAATCCACTGAGGGGATCATAGAATCATAGAATGATTTAGGTTGGAAGGAAACTTAAGCATCATCCAGTTCCAACCCCTCTGCTATGGGCAGGGACAATTTCCACTAGACCAGGTTACTCAAAGACCCATCCAATCTGGCCTTGAACACTGCTAGGGATGGGGAATCCACAACTTTTCTGGACAACCTGTTCCAGTGCCTCACTACCTTCAGAGCAAAGAATTTCTTCCATATATCTGCCTTAAATTTCTCCTCTTTCAGTTTGAACCTTTTACTCCTTGTCTTATCACTACAAGTCCTGAAAAAAAGTCCCTTTTTGTCTTCCGTGTGGGTCCCCTTCAGATACTGAAAGGTTTTTATAAGGTCTCCACAAAACGTTCTCTTGCTGAACAGTCCCAACTTCCTCAGCCTGTCTCCATAGAGGAGATGCTCCAGTCCCCTTGGAAACTTTGTGGCCTCTTCTGAATTTGCTCCAACAGTTCCATGTTCTTTTTATACTGGGGGCACCAGAGCTAGGTTCAGTACTCCAGGTGGGGTCTCACAAGAGCAGAGTAGAGGGGCAGAATCATCTGTGTAAATTGACTCAGGAGTGGAGGAGGTAGGAAGGAAAATGAGAGTTCAAGATCCTCATTTCCTCTTTTCCTGACCAAGGTTGTATCCTCACATGGAAGACCTGCAGAATAAAACTTCTCAAGGTACCATTTTCATTCAAAGAGCAATCATAGGGCATTCTAAAGACTTATTTGAGGCAGTCTCCTGTATTACTGGACTTTTCCAGACTAATTGTCTAAACATCCTTGAAAAGGGTAGGGTTATTTATTCTTTTCATCTGAGGAACAGTTTCAGGATTGAGACCAATCCATAGGGTTGCAATGTCTATTTTCGAAGCATATCTTACATGGGGTAATACAGTGAGAACCACTCTCTTGAGTACCAGATAAGATCCACCTAGGAACATGTCTTTACCTGTTTAAAGAGTATCAATTTCCAAAGAAGTGATAATGAGAAAGTACTTCAAGAAAATGTCTTCTTGGAAAGGTCCCCTGTATAATTCTAGAGATTTCTCCAAATTGCCCCGAATTATAGATATATACGGACAAAATGCTGTACAAACTTACCCTTGCAAAAAGTAAAAAAATAAAAACAAAACCAAAAAACACCCCAAAAACCCAAACTCAAAACCAACAAAACAAAACAAAACAATCCGTCCAAAAAAAAAAAAAAAGCCTATAAACTCTTCACAAAAGCTGTGCTGGAAAAAACCCCTCTGTCATCAAATTTACCACTTCACCTAATACTGAAATCTTAATGTTACATCTTTCCCATCTTTAGTATATATACATTTGTGTGCATACTGTATTAAAGACATGGGGCCATGACACTGTCATAAGTTTTTCTGATCTGATGATATTAAGTTCAGGTCTTTCAAGTCCTACATCCTGCAGACCTCAAATTAGTCTCAGATGTCTTGATGTGCCCTAATACTGCACTCATATATCTGTGAAGGCTCAGTGAATTGGTTACTACTTATACTTGGTTAAAATGTGTTTAAAAAATCTGTGATATGAGCAGTTTTTGATTTATTTGCAGCCAGTGTTTAGGAAGTTCTTCAGCAGGAAGATTGGTTTAGTTTTTGACATTATGAAGGGGGGTTTGCATTTTGTAATTTTTTGTTTTTGTTTTTACACCTCTGCTTTTGATCCTTTTAGGCCCTGGGGGTTGGTAGTCTAGTTGTTTACTTAGCTCTGGTCATTCTGAATGCCTATTCTTCCATTCTTCCTCTTATCTCTCAAGTGGTATCCTCTCCATCTGTTCAGTAAGCACTAACAATTTTCAGCCTTATCTTTTAAGACCGTCTTCAGAGGCAGTTTTGCAATTGTTTTCTGAAAAGGACTTGGCACTTAGAAAGTCCAGGTGGAAAACAATTTAACTGAGATTTTGGGGGAGAGCACAGAGAAATGAACAAAAGTATATAGTTGCTTTTTTTTCCTTGTGTAGAGATCTTGGTATTTTACCTGAACTTTAATCCCATCCACCCACAAAAAGGCAACATATATTTATGCTTGCTTCAAATAAAGCTCACATCCGAATTTACTCCACTAATATCTAAACAGAACACTATTAAAGGAGGCATAAATTACCTTTGAGTATCTTTACAAGCAGCAGATGTAATTTACAATAAATATATATAATAAAGGTGAATGAATATAGTTATTTCCCATTTTCAAATGGAATTCTGAAACTGGATTAACTCCTGTGGGATGGACTCTTTATTTGGTATTTGAATATACTTTCTAGCATGCTTAGCCCACCAACATGATGTGGGTTTGTCCTGTAAAGCTATTAATATACGGTAATTAACACACGGCATAATCAATCATCTGTCATATTGCTGGGTGTCTTACAAACTTTGACTTGTCTGAAGGAAGGAGACTGTAACAATAAAGGACACTGTTATCCAGATCACCATCTTTCAGGGATAGGTGCCATAAATTACAGAAAACAGGAGAAACAAGAGCTGCTCAAAATTCCTCTAAATATTATGAGAATTATAGCATTTCCATGTATGTCTATATCCTGAATTGGTAGGAAGAAAATCTAAAATTGCCTTGTAAAGGAGTTATATGTCAGTTTAGATAAATGTCTAAAAGAGTGGCTCACCAAATCCCATAAAGAAGTGGTAATGGGAAAAAAAGGAAGTTTTCTTATGGATTAAAATGGTTAAATAAAGGAAATTCAGAATAGAAATATATGTTTGATTTTAAGTGGAATGAGATCACTGCTGAAGTTCCACAGAGATCTCTGCTTAGGCCTGTGTTGTTCAAGAAAGAAATAAATTATTAGAGAAAGGGGTTGAATGCTCATGGGAAAAAAAAATCCTGCTCTGTTGCAAAGTTATGGTCTCTAGGTTGACTATTAGTAAAGAATTAGATCCTAGGCCTAAATAGGAAACGTCATAAGAACATCAGCTCAAGACCTGGTCCTGGTCAAAAAGTCAAATTGAACATTTCAAGCTGCTTCGGAAAGTGAGGGCAGCAGAAGAACCACTACACTGCAGTTTGACTTCATCCAGAGCTCTGAATGGGACAGCAAGAGAGAAGGCAGCAGCTGACCACAGAGACTCCCACACCCTCCCAGCCACATGACATTCTTCAGAAATGCAATTTGTCTTCAGCCACTGACGTTTGTAAACAACTCATGACATTCAGGAGAACAATCACAAAAGTTAAAATCTTGGCTTTCCTCATTCACCCAAAAGAGTGAAGATCCATACTAATTGGGGAAAAGTCATACTGAGAAGTAAACAAGCAAACAAGGGCAGAGAGGCCCTGCGGAGAGACCTTGACAAATCAGAGAGATAGGCAATCAGCAGCTCTACGAAGTTTAACAAGGGCAAATTCCAGATTCTGCACCTGGGACAGGGCATAGAATGGAGTTTAGAGCAATAACTCGGGTAGGAGAAAACCTGAATACAGAAGGAGAAACTGGGGATTCAGCTAAAGCGTGCAGTGGAGACTTCATAGAGAAGGTTAAGTGAGTGTGCACCTCGGTAATACAGTCTGCTTTTGGGCCTGGACTGGTACCTAAATTTTGCTGCTTTGCACCATGGAGATACCAGTCACAGATGTTTTCAGAGTGTGTCCTGTTGCTGCTTTTGTAGTGAATTTGAGCTCCAGTCTAAAGATAGAGTCCTCTGTGTTGACTGTAATCCAGTCAGGTCTGTCATGGTCCTGTCCTTGAACTCTTTCAACTGATTTCCAGTTCTATCACCGGCTGAGTGTTTCCGCCTTGAGCACCGAAGCTCATCTGACTCCATGTTGCACTGGGTTTGGGAAGAAAAGGGAAAAGCACTGAAGTGAGTAGAAAAACAGAATGGTGGGGTTCTTTAATTTTTTTTTTTATTTCATCTCTTTTAACATTCTGAAACCATGGTGTTTTGCCAGGCAAGCAACTTGCCAGCATAAAGGAGTGGGTCATGGAGAAAATCATTATAGAGTAGGAGTACAGCTCTTCTTTAGATGGGTTTGCACTGCCAGAGACCTGCACCTTTACCTCTTACAGCTCAGGATGTGCTCACAGTAACACAAGTTCAGATCAGGATTTCCTGTGCCTTGCCCCCATTTACTGTGCTTTGGTTTGCTTTACTGAGAAGTCTTCATGCCCAAACCATACTCAGTTTAGATGAAATTGGTGTTGCACTCCCAATGCACAGCAGCCATGGAAGGACAGTCAGCTGACATAAGTGGACTAGACCTAGTCTAAAGACCTCCCACTAAACCAAACCAGAAACTCCCTCCCATCTGCATGCCACAGGCACCAGTTCTTCTGTACCAACTCTTTGGGTTTGCAGATCTGCTCCTCTTGTGCTATGTCATAGACTAACAGCTTCACCCTTTGGAGAACTTAGAGTGGACTGGGAGATTTTTATTTATGGTTTCATTCATCAGAATTCTGGAGGGGATCAGTCCTCCGAGGAAGAACTATCCCATACAAAGAGCTAGTAATTTTGTTAAGCCTGGAAGCTATTACTACGTGGATCACATAAATATTCAGCAAAGATATGAGCCAGGCCATTTAAAATAAGGAGGCTTAAACAATACTACAGATTGTGAGATTAAGACTTTATTTTTTGGTTGGATTTTAACTCTCCTTGATGTATGTTAAACTAAAAATAAACAGTTAAAAAAAGGAAGAAAATGTAGAATACTTATTATTCATGTGTTTCTAGCACCTCGTTTTCAAATTATTGTGAGGTCTGTGACAAAATGTCAAGATCTGGCAGTGCTGTTTTAAAAGAAAGTCAAGTTTCTAGAAAAATAAACAACAATGCTCACAGATATAACTTTCCTAAAAAGTACATAATAGTGAGAAGTTACGGTAGTTATAGTGATTAATAATTTTCCCCCATTCCACTGCCAGCACTGAAATAGCACTGAAGTCAATGGTTGCTCTCTCTGAAAAATGGACCTTGATTATTCAAAATACTTTTTTCTGAGTTTGTCTCATCTGTGTCTTCCAGCAGTCTTGACACTGCTACAACATACACATACACATACACACACACACACACACACACATATATATATGTATGTATGATAAGAAAACAGGACTAACTCTCATTATCTGTCTTCCAGTAGCAGATAAGTGCTAACTTTTCCATTTTTCTTAATTGTATCTTCTTTACTCTCCAGCCTAGTAATGTAAGATTGCAGTCACATACACAGCACCTGAGTCTAATGAGTTTACTGGGTACTAACCAGCGGAGCAGTAATTCAAAGCAGATGTTAACTGACACTGAATATATTGTTCTAACAGCATATGAAAAGGCACCTGATTATTTTAGATGTATTATCCATATCCTCCGATGTGCTCTTAGATGTTTAAAGTCTGTAGTATTCTAAAAACTTGCCTTAAGTCAAACAGAGCTGTAAAAAAGCGTAAAAAGCCATGTTACTTCTTTATGTTGTAAGGGAGGACCTTTTAACTGATATAATCTTTGTATCTGCTGTCCTTTCTCTCTCCTGGGAAAAGAAACAAATTTTTATTCCTACCCCATGGTTTGTTTCAGTTCCCTGTATTGTCAACAAGTATTTGCTTTGCCTGCAAACACACTGTACTGACTCTCAGTCAGTTTTTAGGTTATTTTTCCAACATAAACACTTAGGGTATGACTCCTTGTTGCACTCTGTGTTTTGTTTATTGACTCATTTGCACTTGAAATATGTTCTTGGAGAGACTTCTATTTTGGTATATTAGTTCAAAACTGTTCCAGTCACATCATTTTAACTTGTGCAGTAATTTCTACATATGTGTTCAAAGACAGGTATTGAGGATTTTCTTTTTTTCTTTTTTGTTGATGTACGTTCACTGAGTAAACTAGAAGAGGTCATGGAGCTTTCTGGGATTTCTTTTTTTTTTTCTCTTTAAACATTTCTTAAAGTGTGCATGTAAATGATTTTGATCTCCTCCTCTGGATGATCCCATATAAGTGTGAATTGTTATAAAAGGTTGATAGTGTATACCTCTGTTAAGACATGTAGAACTGATTTGCAAAAGAGAAGAGTTTGAACGGTTCACCAAAATATTTGATATTTCTGTTGCTTCCCAACCAAAGTTCTTAATCCCACCTAATTGTTCAGGGAAGAGCTGCCTGATTTTCCCAGCAGTACAATGTTAGAGAAGACATTAGACAGCTGCCCAGAGGTAATGTCTGTAAGTCTGTCTGCAGAGAAGCATCTTTAAAAACAAGACTATTTAGTGTTGAGAAATATTTCTAAGAGCATGTTTGTTTTTCTGAAGTTTTCCTTTTCAACATGAATCACTGGAGACCAGTCAGATAACTGAGAAGAGAGAGTCTTTTCATCTCTAGACAGCTCTTCAAAGAGGTGGATGGGAATTTGGCCACATGATGGGTTCCATTGAAGGAAGATTTACAATTAAGTCTGTGTGTTACTTTACCAGTGGTTTTTGACATTTGCCAGTCTGCGAAGCTGTAAACATTTTCTGTGGAAAATGCGGTCTCTTTAGAAATTTCACTAACATGGGTAGTTCCATGCCTATATGAAGGTGTTTTTCATCATCAACTTTCCCCTTTGTATTAGAGATGGTATGTGGGTGACTTTAGCCATCTACAGGCCATTCTCCAAAGGAATTTCATGAACATTTTCTCTGTATCATAATTCTGTGCGGCTTACAAACACAAAAGTGAAAAAATTAAAAAAAGTCTTGCTCATTTAACCCTAGATGTCAGTTTCCTGTAGCACTAAGCAAACATGAGTTATAAGCAAGGCAGAACATTTTTTTCTCTATTACTCAAGACCTGTGAAGGAAAAGAACCTGTGGGGCCTCAACTAAAATATGCTGAAACACCTGTGATATGTTTTGTCAAGAAAAACTTTCTTGGTACTCATGCTAAATAAAAATTGAATAAAAAGACAATACTTGACCTAGATTTATTTTTATTGAATATATGGTCTGGCCTTCTGGCTACAGATTCTACTGCTATAATAACTGTACCCTCTGTTCTCATCATGACAATTAGACTTCATGAAAACCTTTCAGACCCTGGTGAGGTCTTCTCACCAGAAGAGGAGAGCTTTAATATTTACTCAGGAATGCTGAGGAATTTTGCTTCTTGAACCACTTCATTAGGTGGCTTTCCTGGTTAATCAGCACTTGATGTACCTTAACTCACTGTGGCTTCCCAGCAAAGGTTTTTCAGAGGTACTTGTTCTACCACAGAATAATGCAGACTTGTCTGTCACATTTCACATCTTGTGCTGTGCCTGTAAGGGCTGGTATAACACAGACCTGAGCTGATTTTGTGTTTGGCAAAATGTGTTGGGAGTCTTCTGCATGAAAGCTGTTCTCCAACAGCAGCCCCAGTTACTGTACATAATTTTCTCTGCTTACTCTCATTAGAAGAACTTATCTAGTTGGAAGTACAGAGAGAATGAATTTAGGTCATTCAGAATGCCTGGGCTGGCATTTGGCCAGGACATGAGAGTTAACAACACAGAACTTGAAAAATATGTTAGTGATGTTCTTTTATTTCCTTTCATTGTTATAAAGAAATTGCTGTTTCAGTAGTGGCTGCTGCAGGTGACTGCACATCTGACATTTCCCTTATGATGCAATATAGCTTTGTCTGTATTCCTACATTGCTAGGGAGGAGATGGGTCACTCTGGGTTTTTTATCACTGATTGAAGAAGTTTAAAATGTGGATAGGCTACAGTTAAAGGTAAGAAAGGAAAGATTACTGAAATAAGGGCTCCAACTGTGACGAAGAAAAGAACTGTCAAATGAAGTATAGCTGCTTCATGTATGGATGGGTTTGCTCTGGGGTGACAGGGCTTAGCCATTTATCTGCACACAGCTAAGTGTAACATGAATTTAGAGAAGTCAGTCAGCACCACTACATGCTAGCATGCTCCCTTTGAAAAGGAAACACTAAAAACTTGGGTATTAGGATGTTTTCAGAGGTTAAGATCTGGAAGACCTAAATTCTGTCTTGCACCAGAAGCTCCCTGTGTGATTGTAGGCAAAGCACATTAAAACTTGAAGATGTGGATTTTGGACTGGAGCCAGACACCTAAGAGTGAATTTCTGTGCCATGGAGCTTTTGCAGTACTCTAGCACACTTTGTAGACTTGAACATCAATATCTCTGCTCCTTAGAGTCTGTTCCTTGCAAAACTGTAAGTAGTCCCTCCCTTCCAAGGAAGTGTGGTGAGAACAAGTGCCACAGGTCAGAGCTACCCCTGGCACCTGTATAAATACTGTGTTTGAGACAAGTGGATAAAGACAATGATTCAAACAGAAAATCTGTTTAGTGTTGCAGACATTCCTTAACAACAAATATGTTTTGTACTTTCTGGTAGCTGATCCAAATACAGGATGAAAGCCTAGTCCTGCTTCCAGAAAACAGGATGACATTTGTCTTGTTTGACTCAGCTGACAATGCAAGTTTTCCTTTCTAAACTGCAGATTCTGTGTGCAGTCAGGGAAGGGGGAAAACTCCTTCAGGAGTCAGCTCATACCATCTTAAAATGGGTGTTTAAACCAGAGGGGGCTGAGGACAAGCCCTTTTGAGGAGCCTGTCTCTTTTTACAAGCTAAGGAGGAGGATATCTGGATATCTAGCTCAGCCAAGGCACCTACCTGTTTGATGGCTACATAAAATTAAATGAATCACACTGTGGACTCCCTTCAAATGACAGAAGACCCTTGAGGAAGTTCAAGTGTTTAATCTTTCCTCAGGATCTACATAATATAATATAATATAATATAATATAATATAATATAATAATAAAAATCTGGTTCCATAGTAGCATTCATTTTTATAAAACATTCTTACTAGGTAGTCTGTGATGAATCTTTCCTCCTTAGTTCTTGGAATTGTTTCTTTACATGCCATAAATAGAATGAATTCTGTTAAAATCCCAGTCACTAGTAAGGAGAGGCTAATGTGGTTGAACTTTCTTCATGTCCATGGACAGTGACAAATCATACCTGTCCTGTGTCAGCTAAATAATTAAAGTTTGATTGAAATGTTACTTACCTGAAATGAGTCATCTGTGGTTAAGAGAGGAAACATCAGCAACAAGAGGCAATGCATGGTTTAATTGGAAACTTGAGTCCTTTTACCTAAGCCAAAGAAAATCAAATGAAGCCACTGTAATGCAAACCACTCTGCAGTTCCAGAGCCATGCATACAGCCTTACATTGTCACTTCTGCTAATATTTGAAGCCAGAAAGGTGCATGTTGGTGCTGAACTCCTCAGGAACACAAGGCTTGATCATTTGTCTCAATTTTCATGCTGTAGCAAATATTCCAATCTGGGAAAACGAGTTTTTCCAAAGCAAAAATTTTAAACTGTGTGTTACAGCTTGAATAGCCTGAAGAACACTTTTATACAGACTATAATTTGAACAGTTGATGAAGGCTTATTGGCTGTCAGTGGAATGAAGCATATCCAATGCTGCATTTCCAACTGTGGGAGAAATACTGCACTTGAAGTGTCTGCTGTAGCAGAAAGACTGGGACATATTTTATACATACTGCTACTCTTCCTTATATTTTGTAACTTTTTCAGATCTCTAGTTAAAATATATGTGAAATAACCATCTCATGTTTAATGTTAAACTAATGAATTACTTTAATATCACAATAAAATTAATCACAGACAAGGACATCTGTAGGTCATTCAGAAAACTGAAAGTGATGCATGAAATTCCTCACCTCTTCAGTCCTTCTCTTCCATATTCTCTTATTCTCTGCTATTACTTAAATCAGGAAATATATGTTTCTACTGTGGGGACATCTTGATCCCCTTAAATGTAAGATGTGTGAAGCTTTTATCTATATTCCTTAAAGGGAAAAAAAAAAAAGAAGGAAGAGGGAAGTGATGCAGACGGATCAATATAAACATATATGACAGTAGCTTGGAGCTGCATGCAGTAGCCTAAGTAAACAGAGTGACAGGATGGCTTTTCAAAACAAGCTTGTCATGTTTATGCTTGTTATCAGCTTTCCTGACAACGATTTTCCCATCAGCTAACTACAGACTTAATTAGGGCATTAACACTGTCCTGCCCCCACACCTCCTGCCTTTCCCCAGCTAAGCACTGGGTCATTAATGGGAGGAGAGGACACAAGCAAGGAAACGGGAAAGAAAGAAAGGAAGGAAGGGAGAGAGAGAGAGGAAAGAAATAAGGAAAAAAATTGAAATAAATAGGGAGTGGGGGAACAAAAACAAAGCATAATTTTGATTACACTGCACAGGGTGAAAGGGGAACCAGCACTGCTTTTTCATGCTTTTTACCAGGTTTTGCAAGACAGTTCATGGGAACATGCAGGCCAGGCTACTACTGCTGAGAGAAATGAGACTAATTTATGTGATTTCCATTTGTAAATGCTTACGAATGCAACAAATGAGAACTCCTCTATCGCTTGTTAAACTACATCTCTCACCCTCATGCAGAGCAGCTACTCTGTGTAATAAAGATTCTTCCTAGGCAGAAGACACTACATCACAAGTTGTAAGATGCTTTTGGCAAGCTGTGCTTTTGGGGAATAGAGATGCTAATTGCTCACATGGAGCTTGTGCACTGGCTTCGCAGCAATTAAAAAAATGTGGGGCACTTTGAGGTATCCAGTCCCTGTGGATAAACCCCATGCCTGACACCCAGACTAGAGCTCCATGGCAGACACCAGTAGTGACTGGAGTGACCTTGAGCATTTCCATCACGGTGTCATTTTTCATAAAGACAGATTATCAAATAATACTACATTTAAGCATCTGTGATTTTGCAACTAGTAAAAAAACTGAATTTCCTGGTTTTCTTTATTATTTCAACAATTTCCTGTCATTTATCATCTCTAGTATATGTGCTAGGTCATGTCTTGGCAGCAGGAAATTTTGCCTTGCTAGTCTTTCCCCCCATTCACTGACATGAGATGTTTCCAATTAAGCCCAATTAATTGTAGCTTATTGCTTCTGACCTGTCAGAATTACCTGGTCAGTGGAAGCACTCATCAATTCAGACCTCTTCTTCAGTTGTAGTGCTGAAGTACACAGCTGAAGGTCAATGATATGGCAACCTATTGAATGCAGTCTCAGGAGGAGCCCAGAGATGGTGGTACCCAAATCCAAGGCTGAACTGCAGCACAGATGTCTCTGCAATGCTTATTAAAAAAACAATATATCCACTGCATGGCTTTCAGGCAAATGAATACAGTGGTTTCCATTTGAGTAACCAGAAGGTGTTAAGCAGTAGCTATTAGAAACCCAAGACTTTTAAAATCCAAATATCCAGTTGATTATTTTCTTCTAGAGGAGCTCTTGGAATAGTTGTTCATATTTGGTATGATTTTGGAAAATGCCCAGGAACCTTCTGAGAAAGAAGTGTGAAAGTCTTAAAAAAAAGTAGAGGGAACATCTATAGTGCTCTAGACATTTGTCATTCTAGGACAGAAAAATGAAATAGATAGTCTCAATCACCATTAAGAAGGAGATAATGGAGAATAACTAAACTAGTTACAAACACATGGAATGAGGAAAATAAAGCTTATTGTTTCTGCTCAGTCTAGTTCACTTGAAATAGATAATAGCATTGATGTAATAAATTTCTGTAAAATGCTGGACTGATGTTGCACTGCTTTTTGATTTAAAACCTAGATAAAATAAAATCAGTATCACAGAAACTAAAATTTGGAGGCATCTCAAATCTCAAAATATAACTGTAAACAGGGAACGATCAATGAACAGCTGCAGGGTTCTGAAGAGATCACTGTTTTTCCTATAATATTTAATGTTTTTATAAAGAAACTGGAAGTGAAAAAACAATTACTGACTGAGATTACAAAAGTACCAAGATCAAGGGAAGAATGATAAAGTAAAAAAAGAACCAGCCACTGTCACAGAAAAAACAAGCCAGTATGTGATTTAGGTAGGTCAAATAGGAAAAAATATGGTAACAAGAAAGCAGATACATCATATCTATAAGAAGAACCTGAAACTAACAAGAAGGTTATGATGAGCAGAATAATATTTTCGGTTTTGGTAGTATTATGATTATAACTTTTGTTTGAGATAGTGTCTAGGAACACCTGCCTTCAGGAAGGACTCTGTGATGCTGCAGAGGTACAGAAAAAAGTGCAACTTCTATCTTACAGAAGGCGCCAGTAAAATTTTTCACCCGAAAGGTGTGTGCCTTTTCTGTTTGTATAAAAGGGATGCTGTTGAACTGGAGTGGGGAAGCACCCAAACGGCACGCTACAGTGACAGATGGATGTATAGAAATGCAGAAGCCATAGATGTGAGTAAAGGACTGGAAGAACTTCGATTCGATAAACACTCCTCTTTTCAACAGCGCTGATATAACTCACAACATGTAAGGGGTGAATCAAGGCTAGCTGTTTTTTAAAGTATATGCTCTAGCTAAAAAAAGATTAATTCAGAGAAGTCATTCGGCTTGTGTTGCTTAGGAGGTCAGGCCACATCATTTTTGGCTTTATTTATCTATGAATTTAGGAAATCTATTATCATATTCTTTAATCCTGTTCTCATTCTCTTTGCCAGAAGACCCAAAGAAGAAGAATAGCAACATAAAGCTACTGTTATACTTAGGGAATTGAAATTTTAATGTGCTTTGATCTAAGCATCTTGCCTCTTAGGGTAAATTATATCCCCACCATGACAAAAGAGGTGATAGCATCCTGCGCTGTTTGCTCTTATTGGTTGCACATACTTAAGTCAAAAATGTGAGCTAATTCAACCAATTTCTTCCCACAGTGTACCTCAGAATGAATCCAGGTACCAGATATTTTTGACTATTGTCATTGGCTTTCACAGTACTCTCCCAGCTGAGAAGGCCCCAGTGAAATTACATGTTCTTTTAAGATGGGTCTTAGCTAAAAGAAGGTTAAAAATACCACATGGAGTTTCAGCTGCATAATTTCCAGTGATTGTTGTGGGACCCTGTGTTCCTGGGCCTTGGGCAATGCTTTGAAAATGAAGGGGCTATTGCCCAATCTTTATATCTCTGAAAGGAGATAAAATTAGAGCAGTTTTTAAAGTAAGCCCTGCAGGTTTACTGAGCAGCTGCCTTCAAAGGAAATTTCCTTGTCTCAATAAACAAGAAAACAGAAGCACCTGGGCCTGAACAAATCAGTCTTATTTTTGGGAATACTACCTTTTAAAAATCAGATGGCTGAAAATAAGAAAGTGTTATCATAAATGAGAAAATACTATTTATCTGTATGTGCTTTGTCCTGGAGTGATATTAAGTAGTTCTGCTTATATAATTCCATTAGCCCAAAGAAAAAGCATCAAGATTTTATGAGTAGCCAAGTTGCCTTGGACAAAGCATCTTAGTTTACAGCTCCAGTTTTACTCTGTGGATGTTCCAAAGACACTAAGCTCTCTGAAAATTACTTTATTTTTTTAAAATACTCTGGGAAATTCTCAGTAATTGGAATAAACTGTGCTGTAATCATAAATGATATATAATCCACTTGAAAATTTAGCATACATTGATTTTGTTCAAACATAGTGTAGGTAGTGTCTACCATTCTAAATAGACTATTACAGTGGAAATGTGTCTTTTTCAGGAGTAATTAAATTGCAGACAATGTAGACTAATCTAACACAGTATGGTGTATCAGCTGAGTCAAGATGAAAGTGCATTTTATGCTTGTTGATTCACTTTTCTGTCACTCCAAAATTGCTTTTAGTATGCATTGTGCTTCTGAATGCAAGGTCTTGGTTTTTATCTACTGCCAATCAACCCAAGGAGGCCAGGTTTATATTTAGATAGGAATTCAAGTAAGGAAATGAAACAATTCCTTTCAAAAATTTGTTCCCTGGGAGTGGTTTAAAAAATGTCATTTACGGTATAAAAGATCAGGTTCTTTTGTGGATAGATCTTCTCTGTGCAGAACAATGGTCAATTTGTAATTGTTTTAATAGTGTCAGTCAGCAGCTCTAAGTGTTCTTTGCTGGTCATGGTGAGGATGCTTGTCAAGTCTGAAGCCACAGGCAAATTAAGCAAATTGCTCATTTGCTCATTAGTTGCAGTACACGAACTTGAATATTTCTTTGCTCTAGACATAACGAGCTTTGTGATTAATGAATAATTCCTCTTTCTGATTTTATTTAAGGTGTACTTACTGCCAGCTGCCTAGTGGGAATAGAGGGAATTAGGATAGAAGACTGTAGTGAGATTTCAATATATACATAAAAAGTAGTGTCCATGAGCATCTCTAAAGTCTAAGTCAGAAGAAATGAGCCAAACTTTTTGTCATGAAGACTGATACTTAAAGTCTGCAACATCCACATGACATTTGCCTTCTCTTCTTTCAGCTGTGATTTGGGAGCTAAAGTGATACAGCCAGGCAATTTTAACACTAAATTCCTCCAAACTACCAAATTAAATGTCTAACAGCTGACATGATGTGGGAAAATTGGCTATATCCATATGCAAGCATCTGTGATGATGCTTTCATCACAGACTTTTACTCTTCCTGATCTGGTCACCTGGAAAATACTAAATTGAACAGCAAGAAAGTGTTTTTATAAGGCATAAGTATTTCAGCATATCCAACAGGAGTCTGAAGCCTGTTGTTCAATGTAATCCTCATGGCTTTATCAGTGTAACAGAATGATGCTGATTTATATCATCTGAAAGATGTCTGGAGGGACTGAAATGTCATCTAGCCAACACTATCACTTAAAAAAAGAAGAGTGATAACATCTCAGTACAACTTCTGTGAATGCTTGTTTTTTGCTCTCTTTATAGAAAGAACAAGCATGAGGAGTCAAAGCAAGCCAATGGCCACAGAGAATTAATGCTAAAAGCTAACTCCAGCTGACAATTATCTTTCTCCTCTGTATCACACCTCTTGGTTGGCAGTGAGTTTTCATGTCTTTAACCTCAAGTACTGCAAACTGGCCTGGGAATCAGGATTGGTAGTCCGCTGATTCATTGTAGCTTTGCATAAACCACTGAGCTAAAATTTCAAAACTGTCACATATGTCTGGTGCTGCTTTAGCCATTGCAGACCCCTCTGGCCTTATGCTGAAGGCACCACGTCTCAGGGGTGGAGAGGTAATCCTAACAGCATTTGCTGACAAAGATTTCATGGGTGCTGCTCCTCTCTGTTGGAAGTGAAGCCTCTTCTCCTTTCTCTGTGTGAGTCAGGAGAACGAAGGGGGAGACAAATTCTGCCCTCTGCCCTTCTCCCTCTGCTGGTCCTTACAGCCTTGTTGAAAGTCTTGGGTCTGTGAAGCAATATCGTCAGAGACTGCCCTTAGGTGCCATGATCCAAACACTGATACCCAGTGTGCCTCTAGTTCTCCACACTGGAGTTAGTTGTCATGTCCCACACATGACTGGCACAATGTTACTGATTTCATTTCAAAACATAGGGATATAAATGACAATGAGTATAGAAATTATGACTATAATAAAATTGAAATAATAACAGCAATAAAAGTAACCATAATAATAACAATAGTAATAGTAGTCTGTCAGAGCCACACAGTGAATGATTTTACCATATTTAAATGGGGAGAAAATGAATCATCTCTACTATGTTAGTGAAACACCCGGTAACTGTGTGTACTTCCCTTTTCTTCTGCTGTTCCACTCTGAACACCCACTTTCTCTGAGCTATTGTCCAAGCATGTGCTACCTCTTTTCCCCCTTCTTCCAATGTTCCTGACTATCTCAGCCCAGTTGCTTCAGGTTGGTTGCTCAGCCCAGCACCACATTGCCCAAGCCCCCAGTAACCTGCCTGCTCCTGAGCAGCACCCATGCTGCCAGTGAGAGTTCACTGGGGCTCTCAGGACGCTGGCTTCAGGGGCCTAAGAAAAATGAACACCAATCTGATTACTTAGGCAAGCTTATTTCTTGTGCAGAGGTAAGATATGGATGAGTTCTAAGAGGTAGCTAGCTCTACAATATCTTTGGAAATCCAGACTGCCTTAGCTCTGAATGTATGAGAGCCTTACCAGTGACTGATGTTCGATCTTGTCTACAAATGATAATTGGGCCGTGCCAGGATTGTCCTAGTGCCTCCTGGTAAAGTTATCTCTGCAATATTTTGGCAGCAACTTCAAATTGCAGACAAATCACAGTGCAAAGGTCTCTACCTCCATAAAAGTTGATTCCTAAATTCCAAAGAACTCTTTATTTTGGGAGGTCTTTTCCAAATTATCATAAAGCTAATTTATCTCTCCTTGGAGGCTAAATGGCTGAATCAAACCTGCAGTGATTGGTACCCAGATGTGTTCAGTGCAGGAGTAAGTAAACAGAGTTTTATCAAGAAGTCTGTCTTGCAAATGATTTAATCAAGTAAATGCTACAATGAGTAATAACATTATATTCTACCAAAACCTCCTTCTGCCTTTATTCAAGTAAGTTGATTCCTTTGATCAATGCTGTGGATAAGTAAAAAGAAAATAAAATTGCAAAGGAAAGTCTTATATTTAGGAATGTGCAACTCCAAAAAGACTTATGATCTTAAACTGGATCAGGCTAATCTCTAGTTTAGAAATAATTATGTTTGCAAATAGTAATGTCATGTGCTGGTGATAAATCATCTAAATTTTAACCTCTCAACAGAAGGAATGTTGTTAACAGTTACTTAACTTAAGAGGAGAAACAATCTGCCCCCTCCACCTCCATTAGCTAAAATGAATTAGCCCTCAATATTTCAAAGTATTAACTAAGTATGTGCCTTTAGTTTCTCAGGAAGAACTCACTTTTCTAAGTGTCTGGGGAGAACAGTTTTGGCCTTGTCTTTCTTTTGCATCTAGAAATTTTGCATAACTGGTTATTTGGTGCTTTGAAGGTAGTTTATGGCTGCAAGCCAACCTAACAGCTTGCTGCTGCCACAGGAGAAGGTCTTACTCCCTTCTCCTCCCCACTCTGAGCCTTCCTTTCTTGCTCCATCTTCTCAGAGTCCTGTCCCCACTGCTTTGGCTCACCCTTTGCCTCTTTTCTTGAGTCAATTCAACCAGTTAACTCAGAGAATTATCCCCTTTCTGGTTATTTTCTTCCAAGTCAGGGAGGTGAATTGAGTGACAGTGGCATCTGAAGGCCACTGTGGTCAGCAAAGAGTAGAGAGGCAGTACCACATAGGCAGGAACATACATGAAACACAAATGTGGGAGGAGGTGTGATCTACACTTTCTTTGGCAATGATCTGTTAGATCCATCTACCACATCTTGTAGAAGTCAACCATGGATTGCTTGCTGCCAGTGAAATGTATGTGGTTGTACAAAACCGTGGAAAAGTGCCAACAAGTTATGGCAACAATGTTTTACTCTCTTCCATTTGGATTCCCTCTATCTCCTTATACAAGCAATGGAAAGTCAGAACAGCTCTTCTGGACAGTTAACTCCATTTGAGAATCTTAGGTGGTGCTTAAAGGGATAAGTAATTTCAGAAGAGGACTAAAAGTTATAAATATACCAGCAATTATTACTGTCCAAGGTCTGGGGTATTTTTAAGTTTGGAGACACACACACCCACCCCTAAAGTACAACAAATAACTGTAACCCATCATCAGTGGAAGGGATAAACACCTCAGACAGATGTGTCAAAGATGTTCACCATATATGAGTATATATAACTGAATCGTCTATATGTTTTACGCCAGAAGTAGACAATCTTCTTTGTCCTTGATTATGTTACATGTCTCTGCTTTCTCAGAACAGTAAAATGGCTAGAAAGAATTACAAAGTGTAGGACAAGACAAAGAAAGACTGAGTAAATATAACATTTGTGGATGATGAGTGATTAAAAAGAGCCAATGTATGATAATCACTGAATATTTTTCCACATGAAGGTTATCCAAAACATTTTCTATGTTATTTTTTTTACATTGTCTTGTTTTCCTGTTTCCCCGTTAAAGTTTTCTTCCTTATTTTTGTTCAGTTTTGAGTTCTTTTAAGTACATCCTCAAGTATAGAGAGAGCTGAGTATCTTTCTTGAGCTCTTTAATGTCATTATAGGAAAATTTTCCTCTGAGTATGGACCCCAATTTCCTGATTGTAGTGGTTTGGTCCAAAATACTCATTACTGTTTATCTGCTGTGAGATAAGAGTTAGGAGAAATGCAAAACAGGCACCAAACTTGAAAGAATATAAAGAAGTTTATTAACAGACCTAAAAGAAGAAGGAAAAAAAAATTATACCACCTTCAGAACTCTCCTCCTCCCCCCACCTTCCTCCCTTCTCCCACTGACAATGTGAAAAGACAACCCTTAAGATGTTCAGTCTGTTTACCACTTCCATAATAACCTTGTTCAGTCCATTTAGAAAGAGAAGTCTCTTCTTGCTCATGCTATGAAAACATTATCACAACGAGACAGCCACCCACTTCCAAATATTGTTCAGTCCATTTAGGAAGAGGAGTCTCTCTGCCTGCGTGTGAGTCCTTTCCCCCGACTTGCAGCTTTTCCCGCAACTGCTTTCGAGGGTCCACTCTTGAAGTTTTCTGGGGTACAATTTTAAGGTTGAGCCGTTCAGAAACAAAAACAGAGGCCCTTCTCCTTCCCTGGGAGCAAAGGGTCTTCATCATCTTCATCGTTAGGACTATCTCTGGGAGCATCTCTACGGACTGAGGTTTTCTCCTTTCCCGTTCGGAGCAAAAGTCCTCATCTGGTTCATCTCTACGGACTGAGGTTTTCTCCTTTCCCGTTTGGAGCAAAAGTCCTCATCTGGTTCATCTCTCCCTGTCCAAACTTCTCATGAAATTACAGCTGCGTCAGCATCTGCCTATCTCAGCGCAGGTGCTTTTGCTCACGAGTTGAACACTCCACCCCCCGTATCTTCATGAAATTACAACAGGATACTCTGATATATCATAGCTTCACAACAGAATTTCAGCTTTAAGCATCTCCTCTCTCTCTTCCCTCAGGTTTTCAGCTCTTCACAGCAATAAAAGGGTTAATCTCACCTCGGCCTTGCAGCTTTGCAGCTGGAATGTTGAATTTTTCTTATCGAAGTGGAGAGGGGGGAGAGCCGAGCCGCTCCGGCTGCCCACGGCAAGGCAGTGGGGGGGGGTTCCACGGCTGGAACAGGTCCATGGCTCCAGGATGGCCGTGGCCCGGCCCGGCCTGGCCCAGGCAGGGCCTGGCCGGGCCCGCTGGCCCCCACACGGGGCCTGCAGCCACCTGTCCCAGCGCCGGAAACGAGAGAGAGCTTGGAGGGGGAGTTTGCCTATTCTTAAATGTGGATCACAGAGGTGATCACAACTTTAAGTGGCTTAGAGAATTGTCCATATTCAAACTGGCCAGCTGATAGGTTCTATCAGTTCCCAGAGGAAACTGTAAGCACCCCTTAGCAAGGACGTCCCTTCCGGGACTACGCTTGCTAACCTATGACACTGATAAATGTCCATGGGTCTGTAAAGGCCTTTGGAAATAGTTTGTATTGTATTTGAAGGGTGTTGGGGGGGGGGGGGGCGGGGGATTGGGGAAGTAAGATCTCTGATTCTGAGCTACTCTCTTTGGTGCCCCTCAGTCTGAGATGGATTGAAACCACCAAGAATGCCTTTACTGTCCCAACGTTTGATGACAGAAATAAGCTTGAAAAGGAAAGACTAGATTTGGTGCTGAAGAATTCAAAATATATTCTATGTACAGTTTATTGTATAGTGCTTATTTTAAGGATGCTTTTGAACTCAATTCTGTTAACATAAAGTCTACAGAGTTAAGTCCATGCATAAAGTGTAACAGAAAAAAAAAAAAAATCAAGGTTCTTAATATCCATCTTGCTCTGCAATTTTCAGATATTTTTGTAATATTGCCTGACCAGAGGACATCTGAGGAAATTAAATGATTATTCTCTCTGTTTTCCTTACTATAATTTATTTTCCCACTGTTAATTCATTGAGAAAAAAAAAATGGCTTTTTATAGTGTCTTTTGGAAGAAATCAGAAAATGGTTTTTAAATATCATACAAAACTGAATTGTGTATCAGCCATTGTTAATTCCTAAAATAGACTGCAGCAGCTTCATGAAATGACTTAAAAACACTACTAACCAATTTAAATTTAGCAATCATAGCCATAATTCTTTGGAAGCTAAGCGAACATCTAATTAGGTATTTTATAATTACCTTATTTGGAACCTGGCCAGGACACCATGGCTGATATTACACCTCTTATGAAAAACTCCAAGACATCTGTTTTTGTCACAAGTGAAAAAGACTGCTTCTTCCTAAGATTAAAATTTCTGTTTGTCTATGTTTTTAAAGCCTGTTCAAACTGCTGCTTAACCATAAACCTGCTGCTTTGAACAAACATCAAAGGACACTTCCTTTCTCCCAGGACATGTGTCCTGAAATGTTCTATCATAGACCAGTGTCCAGGCAGCCCTTGTGAAATCCCTTTCAATTTGGAGGAAGGCTGGAAAACAGTACATAATGGGGAAAAATACAGCATGTGTCGTTATCTTTGAAACAATGACTTCAAAACCATCCTCCTCAGTATTTTTCACTCTACCTAGTATGCACGTGTCCAAGTTCAAACTCAAGAGAGATTGAAGAGGCCTTTTTAAAAAAATTAAAGGCATTGTATATGACGGAAACCTGTTTCCACTCTTCTCCAGGACAGAATTCTGCCTTTTTTGCTTCGTAGTCTTATGTTTGTTTTGCCAGTTCTGGAAACTCTGGTTGTAAAATGGAGCCCACTCTTGGCAGTACAACTGGATTAGCCACAAGGAAGAGTGCATAAAAGTCTTGGCTATATCACCAGCCCATGCAACTGGGAAGAGGGAAGATCTTCTTTCAACACAAAACACTGCTTTCTTTTTCTGAGGGAATATTTGCCAGCCTCATCAGTCTAGCAAAAAGTCATACCCTGCACAGAATCTCACATCCCCATAACAAAGAGATGGTTAATTCCAGCTTCTGTCTGGAGCCATAGTGTCATCATTGTTTTTAGGGGTGCCCTAGCTGGCACAGGGATCTCTGTGGATGATGCTTTGGCTGAGTTGGCTGCTCTAACCTTTATTTTCCTGGAAGAAGCCTCAAGCCCTGATGAAAATGGAAAGAAAAGAAGGAAAAAGGAGACCCTGGACCTGGTTTTTTGTCTTTTATGTAATGGCCATACTAAGCTTGATAGAACAGAATGAACTGACTTCCTGATTCATGAAGCAGAATTACCCATGGGTAACGCTCTGCTTGTCCTACCACAGACTGTGTGATGCACAGCCCATACCATTTTAACCACTGCTGTTTCAAAGCTGTGCCAGGGTTTTAGAGAGACCTACTCACCTTCTCTGACAAAGCTGAAGTATTAGGTATATTCTTAGAAATGGATTAATGTATGCTTTTAATAATCTGCTTTTTGTTTTTGTTCAGTGGCTTTTCTCACAAGTAGAATAGAGTTGACCTTATTCTGTGCAGATGAAATATTGAAACCTACACTGTAAAAAAGCACAGAGGGTTTCACTGGAAACTGCAGAATTACCATTTGTAGTGTATGACAGCAGCAGAGATTTTGTCCAGTGCTACTTATTTTACCAGGGAAACAACGCAGGGAAAGGTCAAAATGCTTCTTGGCACTTTCACAAAAATGTCCTGTGAATTTCTCTTTTTTGAATTTTCCACCTCTTGCATTCTGTGCGTTCTTCTGGATAGTTAGGTCTGAAAGCCGATGGTCTTTGTCACCCTTACTATTTAGTATTCGGTCCTCTCACTAATGCTTTCATGCTCGGGCTATTAGATCAACTGGAGCTGGTTCTAAGAATTCTCTGTCCACCCTACAATGAACAGTTTGTTTCCATTCAAACTAGTAGAAATAAGTATCTGAGGACATGGGAAGATTTTTCACTGGACAAAGCTTTAATTAACTATTGCATACATATAGACAGGCTTTAGGAGAAAAATACACTTAGCCAAGAGGAGATGTATTTAAAAAGAAAAGTAACAGACTTTGGCTACATGATACTGCCTATCTGTAATACAAAGTTAAAGAGAGCTACATTTGAGTCGCGTTTGCTAAGAATTTTAGGTATCTCTTCTACTATTGACAGGCTTCTCTTCTCTTACTGATGGGAAACTGTCTGCCAGCTTTTTCTACTATTTTATTGTTGAAAACACACCAGGAACTTCTCTGATGAAATAAACTAAAATGAAAAATATGGTATTTCTGTAGGTTTCTTTTCCTGTAAAAAAGAGTGTTTAGCCACCTCTATGCTAGTCAACAAACCAGTTAGGCTCTGATCGATTTCAAAGTCAATTGGCTTGACACATTTCAAATCACCATAGATAGTCACTCCCCAATCCCCAAAACAGGGTGATTGCATTCCAACTGCCTGTTGGGAATGTCCTGGCCTGTGTTACCTCCTGCTTCTCTACAAAGAGTGACCTGAGAGTTTTGCAGTTGACTCTGATCAAAACTGTGGTCAGGCATTATCCTAGTGATTTAAAAGCTCCTGTAGTAGTGGTTGGCCTGTGTCCTGGCGATGCTTGGTTAGCTAGTAGAGATGTAGCCCAGGGTTTTTGTTTCCTCAGTCATGTACTGTCAAATGTATCCTCAGACACAGAGCCAGAACTACTGTGACTTTCAGCAAAGACTGAAAGCAAGCAGACAAATTTTCTTTTTGTGGCCATTGTCTTGTAGAGTTTGTTTAATTGTAGATGCCCTGGCTGATAAGAAGCATGAGCATACATGTCATACACAGTCTGCCTGAACAACCCTCTATTTTCATGGTAAATATAACTAAAGACCATCCTACTCTGTTAAAAAATGTTCAAAACTTTTTCAAAGGATATGAAAATTTAGGTCATTTTTATGACTGCTCTAAGCATCCATATTGAATACTTTTTAAGGAAATAGAAAGAGATTCACTCCTGCAAGAAAGTGTTAATATTTGCAATTATTTTCATTTAAAAAAACAAAACCAAAACCAAAGCAATGCTTCTGTGAAAACACTCCTCTACTTCCATTTTGGACTATGATTGTTGTTTTGATAGTGAGATGTGCCTTTTGATTGTCCATAAAAGAAATTTACACAAAAAAGCCCCATGTGTGAAAAGAAGTATTTTTGTAATGGGAGTCTTGTGAAATTCAGCTGCAAGTGTTAGTAGATCAAAATACTTTCCAGAAGGGCTGGCTGCCTCAGTGGGCTGAGGTGTAGCAACAAGTGTGGGTCATAGGTGTTTCCCCAAACCCATTTGCAATCTGTCACCTTCTCCCAGGTGATAGGGAGAGGCAGTCTCCAGCTTCTGGGCCTCGACTGTACTTCAGAAGGGGTGTGCCAGCTGCTGATGCTCCTCAGCTGCCCAACTCCACATAGACATGGCCACCATAAAACTAGAAAAATTCCTGCCTCTGTTATGGATCTTGCCTTGTTTTATTAGGGACTTTTAAAATGCAGACACATCTCTTTATATTAACTTCTTTGGTCACAGGAGTGTTAAAGTCAGGTACATAAAATCTTTTTCTGCTCAGGCTGACATACCAAATCCACTTGATTTTCATAAAAGTCCACTACGGCTAAGTGTTGAAAGGTCTTTCTTTCATTTGAACCCATTAATACCTAATACTAAAGTAAAATATCTCAGATAGCAGCAGAATTTGACAACAGTAATCACTTTCTCATTGTTTTCTTCTTATCTCTCACTACCATAAGACATTGATTTTTGCCCATGATGTAACCTTATTGACTGGTGATGAGATGATGAGAATGTGTGCCAAGTGAACTTTGTAACTAATCATGCCTTTTCTTTAGAAACATTCTTCTGGGGAAAAAAAAAAATTGGTTTTGCTCACCATAGTCTGAATTTGCTTCACATTATCATTTCCAAAAGTTTGCTTTTCTTCATTAAAAAAGCGTGAAGAATTTCCTCTAATTAGTTTCTAACAGCAAACAACATCTTGACCTCATTTGTCAGAAAATGCAGAGCTGAACTGTATCATTTAACAAGGGAACACCACAAATTTATGATTAATGTATGGCACTTTCCATGACCCTATTTGACTCCCTTTGTGAATATTTAATGTATTTAGCATTGTATTTTCAATCTCAGATGACAAAAATTCAAGAGCTCATAGCATGCGGTGCTTTATCTTATCAAATGAGCAATAATAAATTAAAAGCAGAGCTTTGAGGTATTTTTATAATAATTACAAAATATAAAACACAATCAAGGGCTGCATAAAAGACATTTTCCATTCCTTTCTGCTCTTCTTAAATGTAAACAGAAATACCCTGAGGCAAAGGGAAGGTGGGGATGCAGAGAGACATGCATGTAAAAAAGCTGACAGGCTATCCAGACTGGGAAGCTAAGGCATAGAACACATCAAAATCCCACCAGCTGGCAGACTGAGATGGCCTATTACACCAGCAGCAATAGAAAGGTTGGCTTGACTGGGCTCAATGTAATTTATGTTCTCAAATCCATTACTAATTTTTCTGCAGATAGAGGATGGGAGCAGCCTCTCCAGAACACAAATCCTGCTGGTGGAAAAACATGGTTACCGTAAGATCTGAATATAAACCCTTCTGTCTTCCGCAGAATCCACCATTCTGCAGAAGGGTGATATCACTTCGTAGTCTTCACCTTTGTGCTCCCCGTCCTTCTTGGAACAATGCTGTGCACTCCAGTCAGACAAAACTCCCATTGAAAGCCTGGGAATTTTGTTTGAGTCTAACATTAAGAAACAGCTCTTGTTTTGTCTCAAGGACAAAAGGACAAGGAGGATTCCCACTGGTTTTTATTTAACTTGGGGCCACATTATAATGTTCAGAACTATCCATGTCCTTCTCTATGAAGCAGGAGGACTATGCAGTCTGTGTATATTTTTTGGGGTTCACTCCTCCCTCACTGTGAGCCAGTGTTTTCCAAATGGCATACACACCTTTATAATAAAATAAATAATAATAAGGCTGGTGTAGATTTTGTATGAGCAAAGAGGGGTCCATGTTGTAACTTCAGATTTGCTTTGGAATTTTCTTATCTGCTCCCTTCATTTGCTTGGGTGGGTCACACCTTCACACAGTATGATTTTCTTCCATCTTAATTCATCATGGTTCAAATATGTGAGTTCACAATATTCAAACCCAGGTGTGGCTGAAGATTATACTGTGTCAGTGTAATTTGCTGCTAATCAGTAATTTGTAGCTGCATCAGTATAATTTGTCACTTTGTATTCATATAAATTGACCCAAAATTAGCAGTTAATGATATGTAGTAAGTACAGTGCTTTGTTTGTTTTGTTGTCTGGTTTTGGTGAATACCATGGCAGAAGCAAACACAATATTAGGAAGAGGATTTGTGGTTTTGTAGGTGTCAATGATGAAATTCTCAACAATAAGAAAAATTCTTTTCCTTAAATATAAATTTAATAAGAATATCTGTTTGTGACAATAATGTTACTTGTCTACAGATGTGTCTACTTTTTTTTTATTATTATTATTTTTCTCATTCCCATCCGATACTACTCATTTTCAGGATATGTATTACTCATTTTCAGGCTATCTTCCCAAAATGCAGGTTTATTTAAATTAAGTAGAATAGAAACACATGGATCAGAAACAAACCAATCAGCTAATGTAAGTCAAATGGTTTGAGAAGGCCACATAATAGCCATAGATTAAATTAATGGTCATTTTAACAATGTGGTGTGCTCCTGGCATAACATGTCCTTAATCACAGAGAAGAAAAACTAGCTGCATGCCGACATGGAGAAATGTGAAAGGGCTATTGCAGACTCATTTTCAGCAGCAGTTTGTTACATTTCCACACTTGATTTTGCATGACTCGTGTTCTGTATTCTGAGGTGTGAAATGTGGATTACAGATGCACTGAGAGACTGAATGATCCGTGAGCAAGCCCTGTGCAACTGGATCCTCACGGCCTTCAGCTGGATTCAGGGGACAGAGCCTCTGGAGGGTAGTGTGGAACACTGGGATCAGGTTACATGACAACTTTTACTATAAAGTATATTTTTGGGGGGGGTCATGATGGTCCTATAGACTCTAGTTCTGGACAGATATAATACAATCCTTGTTAGAAAATGTGTGACACAAACATTTTATTTTTTTTAAAGACACAGACACAGTGAGCTTTCAAGGTGATATTGGCAGCTATGTTTTTTGAGCCAGCTGTTGAAAAGTGATGACTTTTACTCTATCTGCACTTATCATGCAGAGCTATTCACAAAAGTTTTTCTTAGCCCTTCACAGTGACTTACAGCTGTTTATAGGTAGCAATACTGCTGCCTCAGAGTTTGTATTGTAATGTAGTTTGTGTAATATGCTGAATTGCACAATGTAAATTTACAGTAAAGAACTATTGCCATGTAGACTCAACATTTAACTGATATCAACATAACAGAAATGAGTTGGCCCAAAGAATTCCTATTTTTCAAGACTCCTTAGATTGAGTTTAAATGGTTATAAGTCATTTTTGTGTTATGCTGCAGGAGGAATAACTCCACAGACACTTTCCTCTGAAATAATCTTTTTTCATATTAGGACAATGCTAGCTGACAATTTTTATGATAGACGTGAAGAGAAAAATACCAGATCAATCTTCAGTTTAGGCCAAGGCTTCCTGGGTGATGAATAGACTCTGCAACTATAGTTATACTGGAATGGTTACCCATGAAGCCCCAGAGTGACAACAGTGTACTGCTGAAGACACGTTGCTCCAGAGTATTACATGACTAACACTTGACACAATATTTATTCACTTGTCCTTCACCATTCCTAAAATTTTTCAGGGAATATCTTGGCATTCAAGCATCTTGCAAGATTTTTAAGAGCTTTCTCACTGAAAGTGATTATTACCTGTTCATGTCTTTTTTTCCAGCTCTCTGAAGGTAATTACATGGGCTACACAAAAGTTCTTTGAGTATTTAAAGAGCTTCATGTTGCCTTTCTGCTCCTGGGATCCCATTAGCTCTCACAGGAGTGTTCTTATTCTGGATGCAGCTTCCATTGACAATAATTGTTGAGCTCAATGGCATGGTGTTACTCCACAATATCATTTAATATGACATGGTCTTCATAAACACTAGTACTAAAGCAACTGAGAATTTCTTGAGGCTAATAGAGTTTTGGATTATTGCTTTGAAGTAGTGCCAGAGGCACTAATAAAAAAGTTTCTCATGCTATTTCTCTGTGTATGTAATGTGGCCTTGGTCCTACTCCTGATTACAATTTTTCTGTACACAAATACCAGCAAGACAGTATAGCATTATTAACCCTCCTTGTCAGATTTTTTTTCCCCTTAGAGAAGCTGCTGAGAGTCTCAAGGGTCTCAGCTTTTTGTGTCTGAGGGCTGTTGTGTAAGGGTACAGTGAGTTTGGGGTTTTTACCTGTCTTACCTCCAAATAGCCTCTCTTAACCAGCAACCATTTGGGCTGGTACAATCACAGGACACAGTTGTCTGGCATTAGTTATAAAACCACCTATAAAGCTGATTTTCTGGTTTTCTTTTACTGTTTTATACTCTTCCTCATCTTCTTCATCTTCTTAACATAATTGAATTTCAATACTAACATATCTGTCTTATTTCAAATTATCAAGGCTTCTCTAAATACCGATGTAAAACCACAGTAGCATAGTACAGAAGTACTAACCACAGAAAGCTGGTTCTGGAATGGAGAAGAAGGTGTAGGAGTGCAAAATAGATAGCAAAATGCACACAGACTGATCTTCCTGAAAAGCAGCCCAGATATTCACAGCCCTTGGCTTTTTAGCATGCTGTGAGACTTGACTCAACTTTGGATTTTGTGTTCTGTGATAGCGTTATCATGAAACTGCACTGTTTGATACCAGTAGGACACCAAAAAAAGGTTTTGGAAGAACGCAAAATGAGGACTTGCTTCAACAGACATGTCTCACCATACAAATAGCCTCAAGAGAATAACAGCATCAGCTGTGCTGGGATTCCTTAGTGGGTTCCACTAGCATGACCGTGATGGATTATAGCATTGGTATTGTAACACTGTGTATAATAACTTCTTAGCACAGGATTTAGGATACCTGCCATGAGTAAAATAACTTGATTGTTCTGAAGTTTAAGGATAACATGAAAGCAAAACTTTCTTATCAGAGTTGCGGTGTTTGTTAATATGTTAATCACTGCAGGATTTTCAAATTGAAGATGTGTTAAGATAGTTAACAGCCACTTCCATTTCACTAGAGCATTTTAATGGGGAGCAGTGAGCTAAAGAGATGCCCTAAGGATTGTCATGTGTCACTACTGGGTATCTGGAAGAAAATAATGAAGTCTGAACACAGACAGATATTTTTGTGAAGAATGTTAGATTTTGTCAACCCATATTTTCAGACAAATTTTGTTTGAATGTAATTGTGTGAATTCTTACCCTTTCTTAATTGTACTTTCGGTTGCGGATAAAAGTGAGGTCAGAATCTCCAGGCCAAATGACATTTTTGTTTAATTTAATTTGCATAGAATTCATTAATCATTACTGTTCATGTTTTTGCTGAGGAGCTTCAGTGCGATTTTGGATTTAGAACTGAACTGGAAGTCAAGTGATTTTTATTTGCGGATTTAATGAGAGTATGCTCAAGCCTCTTTAAAAATCCCTGTTCTGGTACAATGTCACATACATAATGTAACATCTTAACATGATGCAATACCAGCTGCATGTTGTCATCTTTTGGATCAAATGTAATGTAAACACTATTATGTAAATGTGATAGAAACACTGAATGCTAGCAATAAGGAAAATACCTCAGGGCACTTTTTTAATCAGAGCAGAATCATCCTGTTTTAACTCTAGTAGTTAAACACATGTTGCACTTTTTCAGGTTTTTTCCCTCAAAAGGTAAAATTGATGGTGGAACTAGACCCCACTGGTAGAGCTATATTTGCATTGAAAGCACATGTCTCTGCTTCTCCAGCTGCAGGGCATCACAGCATGCTGCTTATTGGCACACACTCCCACAGTCCTGTAAGACCACATTCAGGTGGTGCCTTCAGGACATTCCCACAGCCCAGCTCCACTCCATCTTCTGGGCTGGCATTTATACTCCTTTCTCCTTTATTTCACAGACAGTTGAACATACATAAAAGTAGTTACAGCAAAAGATCTGCTCTCATGTTGTCTTCCTTTTGGGCAGTGGCCCATGCCTGTTTCTTGGGGAATGTATGTGGGTATTTTAGCCATCTTTTTCCCCAAATGAATTTCAGTAGATTCTCGCATTTATTCCTAAACAGGATGGCAGGTTTACCCACTGTTGTCAACATTTATTAAGTCAAAACATAGCAGTATTAAGCTTGCTTTCTTAAGGGACTGATCTAACAGTTCTTAGATGAGTAACTCTTCCAAAATATCTATCTGACTCATGAGTTTCTTCCCACATAAACTCTCTTCTAGTTTCATTCGGCTTAGTGGCATTTTTCACTTCCTGTCCCAAACTATCAGACACTGTTTCTGTGAACTGTAAACAGTGGCAGGGTTTCCACCTAAGAAACTTCTGCAATGGGTGATATGTACAGACAGTTTAGGCAAAATGTGCTGGGAGGCTTTGCAGTGTCAGACAAAGAATCCAGGTAGGGGGTCAAGTTAACTTCAAAATCCTGCAAAGTCTTTTTTACAGGAAACATTAAAACAGGCTTGTCACCCATCACAGACAGATGGTCATCCTGATTAAGAAGCATATTTCCCTGTTATTTTTACAATACAGTCAAGGCAGATATTTCATCCCCTTCCGCATTTGATTGCAGCCACTCTTTCTCTCCCTTTGTGCTCTGTTGCCTAGAGAGAGCTCCTCTCCCCGCTCTGCTGTCACAGGCTGCTAGTCTGTGACAAAGCTCAGTCTCAATCTCCCACAAAGCTGAAAAAGAAAAAGTCACAAAAGAGCCCTTTTTTCTTCCTTTTGGGTTTTGCCTTTTTCCTCACCCTGGCTGCAACAGGGGCTGCACACAGCATGGAGATAGCTTGCAGCAGATGAGAGAGGGAGGCATGTCAGAGGCAGGAGCTGGCAGCAAAGCCCCTGCTCATGATGCACAGGTGGAAGGTCTCACACCAGAGATACTGCTGCTGTCTCTGCCTTTGCCATTTGTCACTTTTGCCTGCATTGCTGCCAGGTCATTTCCTCCTTCACACTTTGAGAATGGTTCTTTCACTAAACTGTCATGTAAGCAAGGCTCAAGTATTTTGGGACAATTCGTTCAAATGGAAGTAGCATTCTTGTTCTATTTTTAGAAATATATAAATTAACTGAAATTATGTTTACAGGAATAATTAACAGAATATTACAGAATTTTATGCAGCTATTTGTAGTGGGCTGATAGTTCAAAGGTATGCTGATGTCACCATTAGAGATTAAAGGTGGCTAATGATAATTAATTGTTACTAATGACATAACCTGAATATCACAGAACAGTCTGATAGAGTAGAAAATCCACCTGAGAATCTGATGCTGGGGTTGTAGCTCACACTGATCTTCAAGTTCCTCAGAGAGTATTGCTTAGTGACTGATAGTTTCACTAAGCATACTTAGATTGCTTAACGTACATCTGTTGGTACAGAATTTCACTGCAGTGGGGACACAGTCTAGACAAAGTCGGTTCTATAACCCTAAGAATCAGAGGCTTCCAAGCATTCTCATCTCCTTTCATTTCTCCTATGAAATATCCACTGAGGTTCTTCAATGACAGGGAGGTTGGATTAAATATTAAAGGTTGAATCCAATTGTGAATGAGAATGCCTCAAAGTCTAGGCATCTTTATAACTTTTTTTCTGCAAGTGGATTTGCTGCACTTGCTCAGAACTGCCTCTCTCCCAGGGTGCCTGATTTGTGACACCAGTCTTCTCTTTGCATCTTACCGCAGTCTCCTGCTGAGTTTTGCCTTGGAGCTTTTACTGGCAAACATTCACAGAAACCATCCTCAAAAAGGGCAGAGATGATCACGAGCTTCAAATGATGTTTTCACATTTGTACTCCTTTTCTTAATTCAGTAGTATATCATAGTTAGAGCACACAATAAGGAAGTGGGAAACAGGTAAACTTCCTTCTCTGTTTGATGGTCAGAATAGTATTGACACAAATTCAAATGACAGGATACCTTCTTCAGTTTGGTACTGCTGTTTTTCTCTGCCTTCCATAATCTTCCTGCCAGTCATCTTGAGACTTCTAGGCTAGGAGACCTCAGTGCATTTAAAGGGCTCAGTGTTGAAAATATTCAAGCTGATTTCACCTTCCTGCATAGGCATTTCCTTGTAATCAGAAAGATAGAAATGCTTTATTGCTTCACTCAATGAAGAAGAGAGAAGGCAGAAGGAGAAAAAGACTATTTTTATTCCAAATGATGTATTTGGCTGTGGAAAACTGGAATCTTATTCCCATTGATTTATTTGGCTGGGGAAAGCTGGAGTCTCGAGTTCTATTCCACACACCAACAACCTTCTGCATTGATTGTTTCATTCAAACATCAAGGGCAGCTGGAGACAGACATAAAGTCCATCTGTCTTTATCAAGGATTGATTTTTATTTTACTAGTTTGATTATTACCAATCTAGTTTCCTTATAAGATAGCACTATGATCTAAATAAGATATTTATCTATATGATCCATGTTTAGGAGTTCGATATGCGCAGGAGCTTCATATGTGATTAGTTGTCTTGGTTTTTGTATGCATTCACTTCTGTACTGCAGTTGTGTATGGGAAAATATGATCTGGATACACTGCAGTCTTTACCTAACCAAACAATATGGTTTTTTGGTTAAGTTCCATTATCACTCCATTTCACATAGCAGACAATGAAGCTTCGCTAAGCTTTTTTTTCCTTCATAGTTTTACAGAGTGAGCTGAAGTCAGTCCTGGAGTAGCTCCATTAAATCTAATTACATTTTTCTAGTGGTAGATGTCCCTGCCTGCAGGACAGGAGCTAGGTGAACTTTAAGGCCCCTTCCAAACCAAATCATTATATGATTAAATTAACTCTAGCATTGGTTTGGCCCAGTGCATTTCTATTCCAAAGTGATAAATTGACCATGAAAAGCATAGTCTTTTACTTTGCATGTGGTTAATTTCACAAGAATGACAACTATCATTTCTGAGGCTAAACATCCTTGGAAGTATCTCTGTGAATCATGCTGAGAATGAAAAATATCATATATACATAGCATCAAAGGCACCAACATAAAGCTATAGTTTAAAAAGTCAGCATTCCTGTGGTATTGAAAGGAATTAATCTGAGGAAATGACAGAAATTATTCCTCTGAGAGGAGCAACACTGAGAAAATGCATGCATGTTAAAAATGTGTAAATGCTTTACTGTTTTCTAAAATTGAATTAGGTTCCAAGTGAATGAAGGGAAAATAAGACTGCTTGGAAAAGAGCAGTCAGTCATACCAATTAATGTAAGATCAAAAAGGGAATGAGACAAATTGTGGCCCTCGTTCACCCAAAAATAAGAGGACAAGTGATCATGTTCAAATAAAGTCATCAAAGAAATTTTCTTCAAAATAACATCCAAGACATTTTCACATGTACCAATCATAGAATCCTATGAATCAAAGAATATCTCAAGTTAGAAGGGTTCAGTATGGATCACTGAGTCCAACTCCTGATCCTCATGGGACTACCTACAACTAAACCACATGACCAAGAGCATTGTCCACACACTCCTTGAACTCAGACAGGCTTAGAGCTGTGACTACCTCCCTGGGGAGCCTGTTCCAGTGACTGACTGCCCTGATGCACACCCTGACCAGAGAGATGTGCAAATACATCTTTGACAGGGAATTCTCTTTGCTTTTGTGAGGAGAGTGACATGAATTACCTCACTTCACACTGATCCCTCATGAAGTTTTCTTAGCAGAACAGGAAATTCTGTTTTGAAATCAGGACATACAATGAGATTCCTAATGACTAGATTCAGTTCAGAATTAAAATGCTTTAGTGAGTGCTTCTATGTACTGAATGAGTCATGAATTACATCTCTGTTCTCAACACTATTTCAAATCAAGAAAAAAAGGCAGAGAGCTGTTAAGCCCCTATCTTTCCCATTGAAATAACACAATATAGGCCCTAGAACTTAGATACTGTGATAAACTCATCTTGTAATTACCCTGGTCCAGAGATAGCATTGTTCCACTTTGTAAAATTCTTCAAAATCCAAACAAAAAGTAGCAAATCTAAAAGTAATAAAGTAATACCTGGCTAGTTTATTTTCTGATGCAACACCTGGGTTTCTGTTGTCCAAAATGCACTTATTGAAAGTGGAAAATTAAGAGAAAAGACCGAAATATTCTACAACTTGATGGCCAAGAGTCTTTCCTAAGAGAAAAGTTAATGGATAAGACCCAGATGCCATAAACTGTCTTCTACAGTCTTTCTGACTTGAGGCACTTTTTTTTTCCTTTTTTTTCCCCTTTTTTCCTTTTTTTTTTTTTTTAACTGAAATGTGGTGTATTAGCTTCCTTAGTTGGAAAGGTGAATAAAACATGTATTATAGAAACAAACTTTTTTTCTTTATTCTTTCCAAACTGTGTTATTTTCACCTTCAATTTTCTTAAGATCAATGAGTTTAAAATCTCTTCTTTGAAAGTTCCCATTGCTCACAAAATCATTTGATCACAAAATAATTTAGGTCATAATGGACCTCTGGGGGCCATGTAGATTAATATCCCGCATGAAGTAGGACTAACTTCAAAGTTATGTCAGGGAGGTGAGGCCTTATATCATGTCAATATATCTTCTCAAGTTTTTAAAATTTCCAAGAAGAGAATTCTATCTTAATTGCTAGAAAAGACTATTAACTCATATTTTCTTTATTTGCATATTTTTGGTTGACATGTAATGAAAAGCTGTAGTAAGAAGACAATCTGACTTAAATGTTAGTCATCAAGGATAATTATCTCTCGAAAAGGCTCACTTCTCTAGACAATGAAGGAATGAGATATGTTTTCTGTCTTGTATTTCAGGATAGCAAACTCCATCAGCTTCTCTGGGTCATCCTCTGAAGGAGGCTCCCTCTGAGGACCTAAAGAACTTTCTTAGGTTTGGGTTATCCTTTGATTTTCTATATTTGGAGACTGTTCTTCAAAAGAAGCTTGCAAGAAAAATCTTGTTTCATTATTCTGAGATGTTTCAATTGCATTTATTCTTGTATAGGAGTGCTTGTATGAATTCACCACATGGGTTCATTTTATGCTTACTATGTAAATGAAGACTCGTTTTGATTTTGAGCCAGGCAAGTCGCTGTTTATTTGTGTGTCACCATATATTCCTGTGTGCTTCCAGAATTTACACTGTAATCAGTTCTACTGTTTATTTTGAAGTTCATTCTTCCTTCATTTGTTGTATCGCTAAGAAAAAATAAAAACAAAACTGAACAAATCTTACAGACTCCTGTGATCATTTGCAAGAGATAAGTAAGATAGTGGTTTGTCTCTGCCTCGCAACCAGAGCTGTATTCTCCAGTCTCTGTTCTTGGACAGATTGTAATTTTGATCTCTGTTATTTTTGCAGAAGATCATATGGACTCTGCGAGACATTTGCTTTCTTTACAAGACATGATACCCCACAGCCTGATGCCCTTGAGTTGTGACTGCCTCCACATTTATTGTGTTTGCTGTTGCTATCTCTACAGTTTATTTATCCTTGCATTCAGTCTTTCTGACCTTGCACATCCACTTTGTATCAATATATCTCAGTCCTTTGACTGTTTGCAAGCACTATCATTTCTAGTTCCATTTCACCGAAAACATGCACTCATCATGTTAAAAAAATCAGGTAAATTTCAGTTGGTGGCATTTCCTTTGACACTGCTGCTCTCACAAAACTTTTGCCTCTAATTAAGCTCTCTGTTAACCATTTTGTTAACACTGCTTAGTTCAATTGGTTATATTTGCAATTTAATGGCCAACAGTAACAGCTTCCTGCTTTTTGCTTTTAGCAAAGATGTGTCTTTCATTTTTGATCTTCTGTTTCTCCTCTTTCCTGGTACAGGGTACCCTAGATGTGAACTGTCTCTCAAAACTCACTGTTATCTTTTCTGGCCAAGTGTATACTTAAATCTTCTTGTAGCTCCTGGTTAGAACAGCTGGGTTATGCTCCACATGATTTCTTCATGGTCTCTTGAATCAGTCAAGAAGACTAAATTGCAGGTATAATTTTTCTAGAGATTCCTATTTGGTGTCTGTCTTTTTAACTCAGAGCCCCACCCTAAAGACACTGAGACTTTCAGCTATGCCCTATGTATGATTTCTCATAGATTTCATTTAAATTCTTTTTAGGTTATCTCACATGTTATTTAAGTTCTTTGTGTTCCCACAATAATTTGCTTTTAAATGTATTAATTTTATTCCATGTTATTTTGTGCATTTGTCTTCTAATCTGTGACCAGTTCTCAAGTCTACATAGAATAATATACTTTTATTGTCTAAAATTTTCTATACCTTGGTCTTTCTCAGAGTATGGCTCCTGACAACAAAATCTAGAATTTCTCTTTACCTTCTTTGAATAGTCTGTGCCATCTGTTTCTAGTTTGTTACTTGATTAATGGATTCGACTTATTAAATAAGGTAAACCACCATATTTTTCCAGCTTAGTATTCTTTCATCTTAATGATTTGAATTGACTTGCTGAGTTACCAGATGAATACTGGATCCAGGGAAAAAGAGGAGGTAGAAAACGGCGTCAAATTAATTAGTCTGCCTCTGTAATAGTAGGGAATTATTGAGATGGATCAAATGTGCTCATGAAACTGCAAATTTCATAGCTTTTTTAAGTTAGGCACTCTCTCTATGAAAATGTAACAAGCTTTCCTGCTCTTTCCTGCACCTTAATATCTTGCTTCAAAAAAGTTATTATGTATTATCTAAGATTTCTTGATAGTCCCACTCATAATATGTTGATATCTATGATGAGCATTTCATAGGTCTTCAAATTCCATATAAACCTGTGCATTTTATTTTATACACATTCTGCAAAATCTTTATTTCTTGACACAGTGCTAGTGAACTTTGTTAAGTCTACAGCAGATCATTTTTTGTAGGTTACAGTCATTCGATATTTGACAATCCTCTTCTCTCTGGAGTTTTTCCAGATCTCTTTTTCCTCCTGTAATTTAGTTTCTCAAGTCTTTGTGCTAGCTCATTCATTGTTTCCTTTCTTTGAATAAATATTCAAGAGCAGCATTAACAGTTCTTGATATGTTGTTGTTCTTGACCATTTTGACTATATTCCAACTACTGTCATTTTCTGAGTCTTTCACAGATAAAACCTCTATCTGAAGATTGAATGTGCTTTCATTTGTTTGGTTTTTTCCCTGTCTTACTCATTATATCACTCCATAATTATAACCTAAGAAACAAAAAGCTTTATTTTTATCCTTTCTTGCTGTCAATCTGATGCCTTTTTTCCCCACATAGTTGTCTTTCAAAAAGCATTTTCAACTATTATATCTTTTATCTCCTCTACCATGACACATGAATATTTTTTTTTTAAGAGTCTTTTGGCTCTTTTTTAAATTTTGGGTTGGTTTAGTTTAGTTTTGTTTTGTTTTGTTTTACCAAGTCTCTCAAGAGAAAATGGACTTAAATTCTGAAGGCATTTGGTCTTTGATGTATGTTCACTCTGGGTCATTTTCCCTATTGATCACATCACATTGTGAATGATATTTATAGTCTCTTCATCAGTTATCCTTATCTCTGAGAGTTGTCTCTCTGGTTTTAACACAATCTTCTAAAGTTCCAAGCTTGTTAATCTGCTACCAGCCTTTATTTTTGCTATCTTTGATATCCCATGTTATAATTGACTCATGCCTCTTTTGTGTGGTTCTTTTATGTTGCAATTCTTGCTTTCTTGCACTTTCTTATTTGCTGTTATGAAAGAGTGGCTGAAGTCACTGTTGGCTTTTGGTAGTCAGATGTTAGCCCTGTCTCTTGAATCAATAAATACACAGGGCTGATTGTAGTACTTTCATTCATTTTCAGTGACTTTGTTTAGCACTTTTAGATCTTCAGTGAGCTTATTGACTCCAGCTTCTGATCAATAAAGTGTGCTTCCAGGAAATTCTGGAAGTGTTACAGACAACTCTATCACTCTCCACCACATTCCTCCCCCATAAAACTGTCAGATTTTTTTGCTATGATTGTTCTCTTTGGATGTTTAATTTTCTTAGGCACCACAGGTATGGTGAAAAGGGCTATTGCTAGGAGACTGTTCTGTGTTTCTTGGCTGTGCTAACCTGACTTGCGCCAATAAGATTACCAAATGTCATATTCCCTCATCATATGACAGGACCTGGTATCCACTTGAAACAAATGCTTACTAGCTGAATGTAGCTCTTGGCAGCATTTTATTTTGTAAGTGGAAAACCATTCCTTTTTCTTTTTTTTATTTATTGAAGTAGCATAGAAGATGAAGTGGTTGGTTGTTTTTTTTTTTTTTTCTTTTGGGATCTGCTGAAGTTTTATGGAAGCCATTGGAATTTAGAATTAATTAATATTCACATATAGCAAAGTGTTGACAATAACTTTCCAAAATTGTAAATTTGACATTTAGCAGCATCATTTAAGAGAGCAAGAGCTTTCCAAACTACAGTTGAAAGTAAATTAACTGTGATATAAATGTTTGTAAGTTTAGTCACTTACTGAGCAGCTAAGGAAGTTTGTGTTACGGCTGGAGACTTCCACATGGATGTTATGAGATACTTCCTCCCCAGTTACCTTGCCAGACATTATGTTTTACCTCAGGTATTTCTATTTAAAATGCTCATTATTTTATCTTGCACAATTCAAAGTAAAATTCTGCATGCCAGGACCAGTTTGCTTTAATGATTTCTTATTTCAAATGCTTTAACAACAGGCTACTGCTTTAGTTGATACCCTGTGAAGGGTTCCAAAGCAAGATGTTTGAGGAGACTGGAAATCATACTCAAGCAACAGATACCTGCCTCCACCAGACCTTGTGTTCATTTACTACATCAAAATGACTCAGATGTCATACCCATAATTTACATATTTACCCAGTGAATTAATTAGTTTTTAATGTACTCAGAGAGAACCCTCTAGACTGTTTCCTGAAGAACCTCTTCAAATGTCATTTGCCTGAACTGTGAAGAGCTCTAAAGTTCCTCCAAAGCGTTCCTTTTTTAGGAAAGGGATTTAATCCTTTCTACTGACTGAGGGACAAATGCATTCCAGGGAGACAAGCGTGCATCAGATGTTTGGCTTTTTACACCCCCATTAGTATTTGAAGAGGTATGAGGGAATAGTTGCTCTGTTAAGGCATTCCCTGATGTCAGTAAACAAGAGTCCACAGTTATACTGAGTGATTAAGTGGGAAGCTGCCAACACTTGTTTGATGAAATTCATAAGGCCATTGTTGAGGCAGTATATGTTGTACAGATGAGCAGTCATGAACGTCAGCCTGGAAAGTATTGATGCATGTGCTTGCATCCACCACAGAAGGAGTAATTAAAAAATTAACCTTTCTGTTATTTCATTCTGAGCAACAAGAGTGGAGGAATGTTTTATTTACTAAATGACCAGGACATGAACTCTTGAGTTTCCCTGTGCTTTACAAATGTTTGGAGTTTCTATTTTTCTTCCATTTAAGAAGACCACATATATGATATTGCTGTTATGATGATGATGTTTTGGCATAAAAGGTGTGTTTTCATCAGTACCTGAGCACTGCTAAAAGTGTTATCAATAGACGTTTATGCAAGTCTAATTTGTATTTTAAATAAAGCCTGAAAAAACCCTTTGCATAGGTAGTTACTTAGCCAGTTAGATAATTTCCTTCCTTCCTTCCTTCCTTCCTTCCTTCCTTCCTTCCTTCCTTCCTTCCTTCCTTCCTTCCTTCCCTCATTTAAAAACATTTTCCAAAATATAAAGTAGGAAAAAAAGAACCAGTTAAAAAGAGTAATTTTTATCAGATAGCCTTTTCTGCAGCCCTCTGTCAGCCAACACCCACTCCACCCTGCCCAGAGAAGGGATCATGACAAAAGTGTGTCAGGTACTTCAGATCCTTCACTATGTGGCAGAGTTAATTAGCTCTCTTCTGTGAATTGCTTGTTTGTCCAGGTGTAGGAAAACGACCCCTTATCGACAACTCACAGCCCTTTAGCAGTGGAATGTGCAGGCAGACTCTGCAACAGGGGATTTATCTGGCAGAGCTACTTCCATGGAATGTTTCTTTTCTGCCTATGAAGCAGTCCCTCCCTCCCCACACCCTGCCATCCCTCCACTTGGTACATGTCTCTGTAGTCCCCTGAGTCTGTGATTTACTACCTTTTTTGTAAACAGGATGACTAAATCTATTTTCAAGTATAAAATTATATGCATGTCAGAGTTAGGAAATGAACTTTTTTTCCCCCTAGATCCTTTTTTTTGTTGTTTTGTTTTCCTCTGGTTTATGTGCAGTTTTTTGTAGACTTGCTGTTATAGGTAAGATACCTTCAGAACATATACAATCAAAGTCAAATGACAAATTTTATGCAGGGTTACACAATTCTGGTGTCAAAATCACAACCCTCTCGCTTCATGTCTGTCCAGGTAAGTCTCCAAGCCTCCCTGGTCTCCGTGCCTGTCATTCTGTACCTAACTATTAAGGTATCAGTGGCATGAAAAGAATTTTATCAGCACAATAGTAGATCTTTATATCGCTAGGGATATCTCTAAATGAGTCTGCTCTGGTGGTCATTACACATAAAGCTTATATGCAGAATGTCTCACCAATGATGAATTTGACTGTCCCCTTTGAATGGAGAGGTATTTGTTTGCTTTACAGAGACAATGCCTGATAGACAAATATTTCTGTCTCCTGTCTGTATCAGATGAATTATTAGAACTATTCAAGAATCATTGAATAATCAAGGATAAGAATGCTGAAGGATTAAAGACAAGTTGCTGTGGAAATCAGAGAAGAGATGAACTGTATATGATGGAATGAGTCAAGGCCTTTTTAATGTATACAGTCTTCATTATTGCTAAGAGAAGGGAATTTGTGAGAGACTATCGAGAGGACCATCCTTGAACCTCTCTAGACTTTTTTTTACTCTTTTTCTCTTGCTTTCTGCTACTCTTTTCTTCAAGGAATACATCATATTGCTTGTGTATGATGTGCACCTCTACCTTCAGCATTTGCAAGCTATGTGTGCTAGCTGCTCAGCAGAATGGGCATTTGCCCAGTGCTCTTGCATCACATTAGCTGTTCCGTATGAGGAAATGAGAGATTTCACTTTGCTTACAAACTGACATTTGACATATGGTCCATTAATGCTTCATCGTGATTTTTCAGACACCTGTAGAGGTGTGCACAGAAGCCATGCTCATGGCATGTCTGAGAGCTTGCAAATGCACACTGTCTGTGCCACAGTCTGGGCTGATCAGTTCCTCTGCCCATGTCCTTTGGGGTGTTTCTCACATGGGGGGCAGGCAGCTCACTCTGGTTGCCAGCTTCTTGTCAGATGCAGTTCAAAACATTGACCATCAGCTGTACACCTTCCTCCTGTATAACAGCTGAAATGCCATCCCCAATAAAAATATGCATTGTTAATTTTTTCAAGAAAAACATAATTGATTTTAACTGTTTAGTTAATTGAATAAGCACTGGTGCCGCATCTGTCTTTGGATGCTGACCTTGTCATGGATTACTCCTGGCCTAAATTTTAAATTATTCCTAACACATTTCTAATCTCAGTCATCCACGTTAAAATGTCGGATTCGGAGGGCAGGAACTTCATTGTCATACATGATTTATGTAGGTGGACACTGATTCTGAGACTCCAAGTTATTGTTGTCCCTTGTCCTTCCTCTGCCCTCACACTCACTGGAAATGGGCAAAATGTCATGACAGAGTATGAGAGATGTGACCTGAATAAAACCAAATGGTACTGAGGGATATTTTGTCCAGTGTAGCTGTCTCAAGTGTGTCATACATGAAATCCCTAATTAGCTTGGTCTTTGCATGTTAAGTGCTTTAATTAGTTAAGTTTGAGTTAAATAATTTTTTAATTGAATGTTAAAGTTAACCCATCAGCCCAGGTGCAAAAATCAAGTTCTATTACTAGTGCTTTCACTTGTTCAAAGTAGTTTACCTGCACCAGTCCCAGTTAAAATCCCCCAGTTAAAAGTTTCCCAGTTAAAAATCCCTTTTCAAACTTTAAACCACTTGTACACTATAAGAGTTGTTTCTCCCATGTTCATTGTCTACTTTTACAAATGTTTCAAGATGTATTAGATGTATTTTAATATTTTTTTTAAGGGTTTTACCTTGCACTTTAGACCCAGGACCAACTCTAAAACCCCAGTTTCTAACAGCCAACAGCTATTTTTAGCCCCATCCCCCTTATTCTGCAGGCAAGCTCCATGGCAATCTGAATCTTAATGAGGGCGTGTTACCACTCTTGCTTCAGCTGTTACTACCCCCCTGACATCGACGAGCTATTGGTAGACAGAGATGTTCTGTCAAAGGCAAAGCACCAATCACTTTGGACCAAAGGGGTGTGCTGTGGGCGGGCTGTGGGCGGGCTGTGGGCGGACTGGGGCGGAGCAAAGGCACTATAAAACAACGAGGCAAGCCTCAGAGCAGTGCGGACCTCTGCAGATTAGCTGTGGGGGATGCTGGTGGTGGGTGTTAAAGCCTTACTCCTATTAAGGAGCCTTCAATAATGGTTTTTCTTGAGTTTTGGATTAGCTAAAAGTCAGCCCAGCACTGCAAGTTCTTCCACCAGAGGTCCAGTGCTGTCTAAGCCTGAAGATCTCAAATCCCTGTGCTCCTGGGGCATACCAACTCACAAGCCATAGGATCCCAAATTTTTATACTTTTCTAATTTTTGTAATTTTTCAATTTTTCTGTTTAAATAAATTATTTTAATTTTTGCTAAGAGTTGTCTCATTCCTCACAAGTGGAAGTGTCTAAATTCTTGTGGTTGGGAGAAGGAAGAATCATCTGTCCAATACTGTCCTGAATCCAAATAGAAAAGGTTCATATTTCATCATTTCATTAACATCTCTACCTTGTGTTACTGTATGCTTATGCCAGATTTCTATACAAGACAGACAAAATGGGACACGAGAATGGCATATTTGTCATTCAGCATGCCAGACCTTTAGTGTATATAGGATAAGAACTATCCAGCACATATGCCTTGTGCCAGGGGGCTTCTGCGGAGCTTCAGACCCACTGTGTGCTTCTTACGGAGTCAATTACTACACACACAGTAGATCTGGTGTGGAGCTCTAAGCTTGTTCTGTGTGCGCTGAAAGCTGATGCATCAGTGTGCAGGGGATGTATCCAGAATCTTTTCTGTATAACCTAGAATTCTAGGCAAATACAGGAAATTCTGCTGGGCAGAATTACTAAACATAAGAAAAAAAAGACAGAAAAAACCAGTGACATAATAGGCCTCATACTCCAAAGGGCTGCCAACTTCATCTCGTAGAAGCATGCCTTTGCTATATTCCTATGAATCTCCATTATGGGTCATTGTTCATCCCCCTGTGGGCAAGGACCATGTCTGTATGTAGAACTAAACTCTGAGCCTGTGTAATTCCATCAGCATCAACATCAGCAGGAGGTATGCTGATTTACTTCTGCTCCTGATTTGGCCCCGTTCTTTGGCTTTTTATTAACTGATTGTTGGGGTTTTTGGGGGTTTTTTTGCATTTTTTTTTGGGGGGGTTGGAGGGGGGTTTGCTTGTTTTTTGTCACAGAATAGTAAATGATAATAATAGATTGCTGCAAGGATGGGTGTATCAACATATGTCTGTAGGGGGATGTGAGAGACTGAACCGTGGGACGACCTCCCTGACATTCTCCAAAGCCTTTTTTCTTTTCCCAGGCTTTTTGGGAGGGCATTTGTCTGAGGGGGGGAATTCATTAAGTATGCTGGAGAAGAGATTTCTTATGTTTGCTTGCAGATCTTTATAGCCTTCATGGAGTGGGATGCACAGTTCCCATAAATACGTGATAATGATCATTTGGAGTGTGAATGTTAATTTGTGTAATGGGTTCCCAAAATATGGGCCATGTGCCTGCTGAGTATGTCTTATTTTAAAATAAATGTGCATACATAATACACACTCAGACACATGCTGCCTGCATATGCATCCATAATTTAAAATCTAAAATTATAATTTGTTTTTGAAGGAGACAAAGCAACAGCTCCCCCAGTACACCCGTAACCGTTGAGCAGGAGCCCAGCCGTCAGGATGGTTTTGTGAGCCCTGCCGGAGATCACAGTCCCACACGGACAGCTGCAGCTACAAAGCACCCCAGTGACCTAGATTCAGCTCTAGATTACTGTGTGCTTTGGCCTCTGCCTCCCATCACTGCACCAGGAGCCTGATTTTGTTGCACAAGCTAACTTGCTTACTGCTCTGACCCATTTTACCATGGCAACCTGGTTTGCTGTACCAGAGGCTAGAAAAAGCACACAGGCGACTTTTTCAGGATTCCAAGATTAAGTTCACTCTCTGCTCTTCTTTTTTTTTCTTCACTGCCCTCCTTCTCCCTCAAGAATGTGTTTACCAGACATGATGGAGAAGAACTAATGTTTTCCAACAGCACTGGAAGCCAGGAAAAGATTTAGGTGAGGTATTACTTATGTACTTCTAATACATTGCTTATCCTGATGAATGTTTTTGACTTAATTTTGCTTTCTTTGGCAAAAATACCCAGATGTTTCCCTTGCCCCAAATATCTCATTCCTGATTTTCCCTCATTCATCCCCAACTCCTTCTCCCAACATCCTTCCCCTTTTGGTTTCATAAGTATATTTCATTTTGTCCTATTATTTTGATTTTTTGATAGCACAGGAGTAAGTGCAATCACATGTGCAGGACTAAAGCTGCTCTCACTACAGCATCCTAGCTGATGTCCATGTGTTTGTATGTTTACATGGGTCTATGTGTTAGAAACAGGAGGAGGTGGTTTAAAGGCAGCTCTTTTCAGACATTAACTTAGTCTTTTACAGATGTGATAATCTGGTGTGCATCAGGCACAGCATCGCCAGCCAGGCAAGGGAGGGCATTGTCCTGCTCTGCTCTGCACTGGAGTGGCTTCACCTCAAGTCCTGTGTGCAGTTTTGGGTGCCACAATATAAAAAAGATATAAATCTATTAGAGAGTATCCAAAGCAGGGCTACAAAGATGGTGAAGGGCCTTGAGGGGAAGCTGTACAAGGAGCAGCTGAGGCCACTTGGTCTGTTCAGCCTGGAGGAGAGGAGACTGAGGGGAGACCTCATTGCAGTTACAACTTCCTCGTGAGGGGAAGAGGAGGAGCAGACACCAATCTTTGCGGTGACCAGTGACGGGACCTGAAGTTGTGCCAGGGGAGGTTTAGGTTGGATATTAGAAAAAGATTCTTCACCCAGACCAGTGGCTGGGCACTGGAACAGACTCCCCAGGGACATAGCCACAGCATCAGCCTGACAGAATTTACAAAGCATTTCAGGCACATGGTGTGACTCTTGGGGTGTCCTTCATTGGACTTGATGATCCTTGGGTCTCTTCCAACACAAAATACTCTGTGATTCTGATTATGGCTGACAAAAAAAAGAGAAAAAGATAACCTAGAACACTATGCATGATGGTGGTGAGATTTGAGAAAATCAGATGACTATGATTTTTAAAGATTTTGTCCTATTTTTTGATGCTGTTGACGAAACACTTTATGTTTGCTAAGCTTGGACATGCACATAGATATAGGAATATGCAAGGAATAGGCAAATCTACAAGAAAGTCAAAAGGAGACAAGTGTTATGAAAGAAATTGGCTTTCCCCTCCATGTTTCACATGTTTCTGAGATGCTCTTGAAGCACCTGAGCATTTTTGCTAGCCAGCCAAAGAAGCTTTGATCAACACCTTCCAAGCCCATCTGTGATTGTTCCTGTCCTCATGGTGCCTTCATGGGTGCTGGGAATGGTTCAGCCAGGCGTCCAGGCTGACAGCCATCAGAAATACATTTCATTTTCCAAAATAATTAGGGAATCTGTTTTGCAAATCTCACAGTGACTCCCAGATATTCACAAATCACAAAATTCTTGAGATTGCTTTTGGCAGTGCTGCTCTGGGTGAGGGTTTAATTTAGGTTTCTTTCTGCTGTAGACACGTAACTCCTGGTTTTATTGTCTCATTTATTTTTAGCTTCAAAAAACAGTTAAGTGTCTTCATCTTTTGCTAATCAGCGCCAGTATTGTAAAAGGCTCAAGTTCCATATCTCTCCCAGCTGGCTAGTAAAACAAGGCACCAAAGTGGTACTATGTAAGGCTCTCAAAAAACAGTGCAAGGTGCCAAAGTGGTTCTGATGAAATTGAAAAGTACGTCTCTCAACATTCCTCCTTCAGAAGAACTGTCCTTATCTCCAGGTACGTAGATATTTGAGCTGTTTGATCTGAGCACTCTTTCAAACATTTTGGCTTTCATACAACGGGAAAGTTTCTGAGACAGCTGATGGCCTGAACTGCATCTGGCAATAAGCTAGTAACTAGTGATCCTTCTAATCCCACATGCAAGAAGCATCTCTAAGGGCATGGTCAGAAGAGCAAATCAGCACAAAGGGATATAGCATGTTCATGGGGTCTTGGATATGCCATGAATACTGCTTGTGTGCATGCCTCCACTCCACAGTGAGTGGGAAGATTTCTAGCAGTCCTGTCCATATAGTTCTCCTTGCCAGTGTGTTGTTACACCATATCTGGGCTTACCTCAGAGTTGTATGTTGTACCATATCCTCAGTAGGGGACAGAAATTGTATTCTGTGTAAATGTATTTCCTAAGAGGTTTCAAACTGTAATTGCAAGATTGTACATGGACAGACCACTCTGGAGAGGGGAGAGGGACAAAGAGGAATGCATCAAGGTCTGTTACATTCAGAAAGTTTCAGACTCCTTGTCAAAAGATTTTTAACAAATCACATCACTGGTGTCTTTTAACCCTGCAAAAACATCCAACCACGTCAGACCTTGTACCTTATTGTCAACACCTCCCCAAAGAAAATAAAAAATTAAGGTGAAAAAAACCCATAATAGCTACTAATTACTCACCTCAGCATCTGGTTATCTGACATGATTTCTGCTCACTAGGACTGAAAGTCCTTTACTAGTCCTTATGCAGAGGTTGTAGATCTGGCTTTTGGTGCAGACAGGTCTGACAGGTGCCCAGGCCAGGACACTGCTCTTGGTGGGCAGCTGTTGCAGTGGGGATCCTGCAACATGCATATACCAAACCAGGAGTCCCGTGGAAACGAAATATATATGGACAGACAGATTCTTGCTAGATGTTTCAGAGATGTTTATTTCTCCAGCCGCATGGCCGGAGCTCTGCCCAGGAACTGTTCCAGTCACGGGACCAAGGGTCCTTCTGCCCGCGCAGGGAACACAAACCAACCAACGGGAACGAGGCTGAGCAGGGGCAGGGAAACCCCGTGTCTGTGCCCTCAGGGCCCCTCTCCCAGGGCTACACGGCGGGGGAGGAGACCCCAACAGGCAGCACTCCCATCACTTATGCCTAGACTGGCTGTACACCTTCTTCCTCTCCCATGCCCTTTGACAGACCTAATTGTGACTAGCCCTGTCACAATAGTGTAGTGCTTAGCTTTGAGGCAAGTAAATGTCTCTCTTCCTTTATTAGTGGAAAAAACCTTGAAATTCTCCAAATAATAGCCTTAACTAAGTCAAATTAATGAAGTCAAATTGCAGCAGGGCTTCAATATAAGTGGAAAAGATGCTGTGCTGACAGCCATTGCTGTGTTCACAGTACTGTAATTCTAAGTTTTCCCTTGTCCTCCAGGCTGGCCTAACCTGTATGGTGAACATGGAAGTCAACAAGGAAGTAATTATAATGCACAAGGCATGACAACTTCAAAGACAAAACTACCCTTTCTCAAAGGTTTCAGAGGCCAACAAACCCATAGTTTTCCTGATGAATTCTTTATTTTAAACATTGGTACTGAGCATCGTTTTCTGGGCTTCCGGAAGAATTTAAAAACTGTTATCTGTAAAGGGAGAGAGAATCACTCTCACACATCCACTGCTATGTGCCCTTCAGTTATTTCATAGACTGCGTGGGATTCATTAATTTGTCTTGTGGATGGACTCACCTTAGTGAACTGATCATTTCTTATTGCTTCCTGAGGCTCTAATGTTCTTAATCATGGGGACTATTAGACTGCTTGCAAGATGAAGAACCATCAAAGGTGCAATTTGCCAAATGTGGGGTTTAAAGAAAGAAATGGTATGTAGCCTGGAGAAAAATTACAGTGGTCCTTAGCACTGTACAGAACCTTGAAAACCACCCAAAAATTAGATTTTTTTCAGGCCTAAGTGTTATCTTTTCTGTCATTTCTCATCTAACACAGTTACCAACTGACTGAAGGGATATTCCAGACCATATGACCTCATGCTCTGTGTACAAAGTAGGGGGAAGAAGGGAGGAATATTTGGAGTGACGGTGTTTGTCTTCCCAAGTCACTGTTACGCATGATGGGGCCCTGCTCTCCTGCACCGGCACATGGGAAGCAGTGAAGCAATTCCTTGGTTTGCTTTGCTTGTGTGTGCAGCTTTTGCTTTCCCTGTTAAACTGCCTTCATCTCAACCCGTGAGTTGAGATGAAAGTTTTACCCTTCTGATTCTGTCCCCAGTCCTGCTGGTGGGAGAGTGAATGCCTCTGTGGGGCTTGGCTGTTGACTGGGGTGAAACCATGGTAATCATAAACTGCAGGTGCTGTTTTGCAGATCCGAATTTTAGTGTTCTCACACACCACAGACAACAACTGCAATCTGCATTCACCAGTAAACATCACCTTTGATCTGGCAGAGTCTTTTAAATAACCTGCTTTATTCCTACTCATCATTCGAACTTATCTTTAGAAACCATTGTGTTTAATTTACTATTTTGCATGCTGCCAAAGCACCTAGAGGTTCTAGCTAAGGTTCAAGATACACAAATGAAGTTTTCCATTTCTCTGTCATATATGTGAAACATAGGCAGTTCTTTTGTTTTTGTTTTTTTTCTAAATGCATAGCTACAGATAAGTTAAATGGTAGCTAGAAACTGAATGGAAACTGTTTAGTTAGTTGCAAAAATTCAGAAAGTACTAGAGGGCTGTGGAAAGAGATGGAAACATGTAAACGAGAATATAGCAACAGAAGTAATTAAACTGGCACAAGAGAACGTGCAAGAGAGGTGGGAGGGGATGGAAATACAGATCTCAAGAGCATGGGTCGGAAGTTCCTCAGCTGGGAATAGTGAAGCCAGATTTGGAAAACAGTGCTGGTGTCCAGTGTTTATGAAGACATGCAGCTGCTTCTGCTTTGGATGAACCTTTTATGCAGCTGCTGGCTCTGCTTAGGAATGTCCTCTGCCTCTGGGGCCATATGATACACATCAGTGTTGGGAAGAGATAGAGCACTAGCAAGCCTTTAATTCCATCCTAAACTGTGCTGTCATGCAGGATGAAGAGAAACATTTTGTGTTTGAATAATAATTTAAACTACATATTTTTTATGTTTGTTTAATTAATTAAAGATTCCTTGTTTTTTCTGTTCATCCCTACTCACTTTTCCAAAAATCTTTTAACAGTAGGTAGGACTGTAAACAGGTACAGTTAAAATCACATAGAAGCAATAGTTTCCTGGGTAAATATTAATCCAGCAGGAACTAAAAAAAAAAAAAAAAAGATTATTAAGGTCATTCTTAAAGCCAGTGCTCTTGGACGGGTGATATAAAATCACTTCATTTTTATGCCAGATATTAGTATTTGGGACCTGGATGGTCCTACCAAAGAAGAGAATGTGGTGGAAAAACAAGGGAGTCTGTAACACTGAAACTTAAAGTGCTGGGTTTGCTTTAGTTGCTGCTCCTGAGAGGATGTGAGAGATGGAGGTTGTGACATGCTCTGCTTTCCCCCCAGCTCTGAGTTGCTGATGGCAGTAAGATTGATGCAGCTTTGCTTAGAAGACAGAAGTTCACATCTCTTTTGAGCAGGTTTTGGTCTATGCAGACACCCCAGTAATGTTTGGATTAAATCTCAGTAGCGCTTTTCTGAGTCCCTCTGTTCTTCGTGCAGTAGGTGCAACAGCAGCAGGGGTACTTTGAGTGATGCCTCACATTGAATAAAAGAAGGATGGACTGGACTTCGTAAAGGCAAGAGACAGAGGATACAGAAGGCAGGTGAAGTGAAAAGAAGAATGGCAGAAATGAACCAGGCTTTGTGCTCTACAAAGGCAGAAAGGACTTTTATTCGGTTGGAGTCAAGTTGGAGTTGATGAAGGAAATGCAGCTGAATTTAAGAGTTCAAGAATGTCTGCTCACTGATTAGCCCTTTGTGGTGTGCATACTTTTCCAGATTCAACACCACTGAGTGTACTACTAAATGCTGAATACCTGTAAAAAATAAGTCTTGACATCTGTTTAGGAAGAAGATTCCCATTTTCCCAGTGTTGTGTCATATTATTCATAGGGTTGTAAACTGTCAGCATAATGGGCTTTACATTTTACTTTTTGTGTTGTAGGAAATTATCTATGGTCAATCAAATGCTTCTGATTTTACAGGTGAAGGATATGATACCATTTAAAGCTTTTCAGACATTGTGATATGAACCTTGTATGCAAATTCTTATAGAGACAAAGCAAAAATAAAGATATTTTTAACTTTTAATGGCTCTGTACATGTAGTGTAATAAACAGTGTAGTCAAACAAGACCAATATTGCAAGTATTAGACTCCTGTAAAGCAGATGGAGCTGTGATACCTGAAAAGTGAAAAAAATGTCAGTTTCATAGTTATAGTTCTGCCCAGTGCTTTCTAGTAGCAGAAATATTTCCAGGAAAAATAAAATAAATATTTCACAGAAATACAAGAACATAAACATGCAAATTATATTCATATGCCTGCAGCCAAATATGCCAACATTTTGTGACAATACTATTTAACCACTATGGATATTTTTCTTCATCACACCATCTCTAGAGTTTTCAGACTCAAGCATATACAATTGTGATGCTTAAAACTTCATGAAGTTGTTCACCAATAAGTAGACATTTAGTTTTTATTAAAGCTTATGTCCCCATTAGCAAGTGTGCAGTCCTGGCAAAAAGGGTGTGTGGAATGAACAGAGAGCTGAACACCAGGTGTCTGTGCCACACATTTTTGTAGTGGGAGTTACTTAGAATTAGCTGTGTCTAATCCTGTGGATCAATTTGCATTGTAATTTAAAAAGAAGGAGAAGAAATCCTGAAGAAAACATTTTGTCTTGGCTTCATCCAACCCCAAATTTAGTTCAGCTACTCTGAGTCTGCTGTGATACAAAAAAAAATTATTCATTGTAGCTCAGGATGGACAAGCTATGCCTTAAAAAATGCACTAACATGCTAATGTAGATTCATCCTGTTTTACTGAGCATTTGAAAATTTGTTTCACATGACACAAGAAGCAAAGTTTAATTTCTGTCAGTTAAATCCTTAAAGCTCAGATAAGAAAATTCCGTCCCACTGCAGGTGTAACAAAGCTGTCGTGCATACAGGGCATGTAAGACAAGTTCCAGATAATAGTATTGATGGCTGCAGTCCCAAGAAAGCTAGGCATGCCTTCTAAAGGTGAAGATGTGCCATGCTCTGAATAATCTGGTCTCATTTACAGTGCTGGTTTGTTCTTCATGGTAATTACTCTGAGGTTAGAGGTCCGGTCTCTAGAGATGACTGCAGTTTAATGATGTTTGGTTGCCAGTGAGTTATCTTCTAAAACTCAGCACAGAAAAGAATACAAAAATATGACTTTTTTTCCACTTCATGGGAAAGAAATCATAGAATAATTTATGTTTGAATGGATCTCAGAAGGTCATCTGGACTAAACTTTTTCGAAGCAGGGCTAACTTCAACTGTCTTCAATGAGAACTAGCACATGTAATCACAGGGCTTCCTCCAGTAGTTTAAAGAAGTATTTTCCCATTTACTTGTCTTTACTGAGCACTCTGTAGCAGATGCCTACCCTCATATCCACTTGTTGACCTTGCCTCTGATTCGAGGTCATAAGCTTGCCCTCTGTCTCTCAGCCATTCCATAGTTTTGCCTTTTCAAATTACTCCTCTGTTAGTGTTTCATGGTTTTCACTGTGTCATTTTACGTTTCTTATAAAACGTTTTGTCTCCAGCTCTTTACTACTGCAGGCAAAAGCAATGAGAGTTGGAGCAAAGAGCTTCTGACTTTGTGTGCTGGAGATGCACAGAGGCCAAGTCATTACCCTCTTTTTCTGCCATGCTCAGAGAGCAATAAACAGGCAAGACATTGAAATTATCAGCAGAGAAGAAAAAAAGTAATCAGAGACTACAAAATCTTGATGTGTATGTGATTGGAATGCAATGGAACTTTCCATTTTTAGCCAGAAAGTAAAGTTTGTTTGTTGCTCTATACTTGTGGAATTATTTGAAGTAGTGTGAAAGGAATGAAACAAAGACATAAAATATAGCTTCAAGAGAAGAAAAGGATATTTAATGAAGTTTAGGGAACAAGATTATGTATTTTGGGTGCTTCTCTAAAGATAATTCCAGGGAGATTAATATATATATATATATATGGAATATCTACATTTGTGTATTATTAAATAGCTGTTCATCAGAGAAGTTCTGTCAGAAAAGTGTGAATTTTCTTAACAATTTTTCCTTATTCCCAATTTTCATCACCATTCCCTGGGTAGACAATAGGGAAGAGGGTGCAAAAGTATTCTTGCATCCATGCTGTATACACACGACAGTATCGTATATGCTCAAAACAAGTTGCAGGGATATGGGGAACCATTCCATTTTCCTTATGAAAAATCCTGATCTTCCTGAAGTTAGTAGAATTCAAGGAATTAGAAATTCACTCATTTACATGATGATGCAGTGAGGTGTTTATATTATGTTGCCTTATCAGTTTTTGGAGGTATTCTTGTAAATATACATCATGTGTGGTCTTTCAAAACAAAGCTTCTCTTTTTTATCAAAACCCCGAGATTAAAAAATTTCTTCTCTTTGCATCTTTTATGATGAAGTAAACAAGGAAACAGCAGAAATTATTTTGTAGCTCCATTAATTGGAGTGTGATTTCTCCAGCACATTGCCTTCATAAATGGGGTTGGGGTTCATTGTTTAAATGACTATATGGAAAAATACGTCTTTTTCCAGGGCATCTCATCCCCAATAACAAATACTTCCTCTATTTACAGCAAATTAACAGTTCTGTAATAAAAAGAAGTTTGTATACCAAGGACTATGTGTTTATTTTTCAGTTTTCAGTAGTTCTTCATGTCTGTTTTGAAGCCAGACTCTGGGAATTGGACACTGAAATCTTCAAGTCAAATGCATGCTAAAACAGGACAGCCTGCATAACAAATTAGGCAAGAAAAATACATGGCTATCCCTTGGCTTAAGAGGCAATTAAAACCACTTTCGTGGATAAATAGCCTGTAATTGTTATGGCAGTCAGGAAGATCCAGTAAGGAGTTTATGTAGCTAAAAGTTAAACAGGAATCAAGTCATCTCTAAGGAGAAAGACAGGAGGAGAGCTGAAGAAAACTTCTGTCTCAGAGACCATTTCACTTCCAGACAATTTTTCCTTTTACATGAAAATTAAAAAGTGTTCATGGCTTCAGCAACAGGCTTTTGGTTGTTTTGTGTGTGTGTGTGTGTCTGTGTGTGTGTCTTTTCATATGATAATGCAGAGATTCTATGGCAACCATTGAAAATGAAGGCCTGGAAACAAAAGCTGCAGCAGCAGAGGATCAGTACATATTCACTATGCCTGCAGGAATAACAGCAGAGACTCCCTCTTCAGAAAGGTACCTGATGGCAGCCTGCAAAAGGGATGGCTTTGTTTTAACTCAGGCACAGTTAACTCACTCTACAGTTAGTGCCAGGACTCCATTACTCCCAAGTTTCACTATAGGTTTCTGGGGTTTTTTTCCACGCAAAACCATATCTACAGTAGATGTGCAGTTAATAAGGGGTTAATCTCATCATACTTTGGGTGTGAACAACAGAAATGGGAGACAGAAAAAAAGAGGCTTAGCAGCCAAATGCTGCTAAATTCCTCATGACTGGTTACAGTCTCAAAAAGAATTCACATATAAATAATGTAAGGAGGATTAGGCCTATATAGGACTGTTGCCGTGTGAAATAAATGCTTAATTGCAGGTTATGAGTAATCACTCATCTGTTGGTCCAAAAAAGGGTTTGTCATCTGAGAAAATGGAGATATGAAATATCAAGCCTAGTTTTTTGCAGAACAGCAAATTACTGTTTTGGTGATTGTGCTTTCCAGCAAAGATGAAGCAGCAATCTATGTCGTGTCGCATAAAGTGATAATGCAGACATGAAAGAGCTTGTAGGACAAGCTACTATAAGTATTCCTGTTATTGACTGCAGGAAGAAATGTAAGTTCATTCAAGCCTGACTTTGGAATAAAGCAAACCAGAAGTTTTTAAAATGAGAACATAAAAAGTAAAAAATAAGTTTAAGAGCAAATGAAAAAAACAACCTTTCTATTTGCTCTGTAATGTCACCATTTTTGTACTACTTAGTTTAGAAACCATCAAAATGAAGTGATACACTGAACTGGTGATCACAGGTGGTCTTGTTATTCTTGTTTCAAACATTTTCTTTTTCCCTAACAATATTACAGTTTTTTAGTAAATTATTTTATTTAAGAAGTCTAGTAAATTTTTTTTAAAATTATGGCAAGGAAAAATTTTGCTAAAGAACATGATGATATATTCTCTGTTGGAAGTAATACTGTGACATCATTAGTATGAGTTTCCAACAGAATGCTGTATTACCAGATCTATGAGATTTAGAATTATATGCCAGTTGTTGAAAAGTATTGGTGTAGATAATTTTCCTGTCACTGTTTTGCAAAACTACTGTATTTACAAATAAGTGAATAAACTCCCAGTGGATGAGGCCCAGGCTTCCAAATCAAAGCCAGATTCATGGATAAATTCTTTCGAAAACTTCAGGCCCACTTACGTAGAATCCAGGTGAAAAGAGACAAGAAAGAGTTGAAGGCTGAAATTGTAAAGAACAGTTGTGTAAATAACAAGGTTCCATTATCAAGGAAGGATGGTTCACACATGCAGATTTATTCCTCAAATCTTACCAGTTTATCTAAATATTTATTTTGCTCATATTGATATGCTCTTAGACTTTCATGTGAGTCCTGTAAATGGGTACAACATACACTCTTTTGCTCTTGTTTGTGTGATTGTGTTTTTTGTTCTGGATGCAAGTTTGCTCCAGCCTGTTATCCCTTCACAGAAAGTTGATCACATAGCACTCTAAAAGCACAAGGGCTCCAACAACCCAGGTTTCTTTGCATGCCTCAATAACCTGAGCTCACCCTCTCCAAATACCTCCTTTCCACTCAAAATGTCTTTTGCTTTGCAAAGAATTGGAAACAAGCAAACAAACATGTATGTTTTATAAAGTTTCCAGAATAATTTCTAATTCTATTTTTAACAACAACAACAAAAAAATGTGGACTTAGTAAAACCATAAAACTTCCCGTATTTCCCTGAGTAATTTTTCTGCTCACTCTCAATCTGTCTTTGAACTTAGGGAAAGTCTCTAGCTGTTTGATCTTCCTCTTCCCACAAACTGGCCTTCAGACACTGAAGACACTCCCTTTTCCTGACCCTTCCTAATGACAGGGGATCAGAAGGTGTTGAAGAATTCAATAGAAAAGAATTGCACCAGACCGAAACTCAAGGTGCAAAAAACATTGAGACTGATGACTAGCTGTAAAATATTGTATGTTTTTCCTTCAAAGAAGTCAAGGTTTGAATAGCAGCTTGTGGAAATTCCACTTTTTCCCTCTTCCTTTTCTCATGTCAGATACTGGATTTCCCCAAATAACTTTCTGAAACACAAAAGCAGAAATGATGAGTGGGGATTTGTGAAGAATTCTGACACAAATATAAAAAAATATTGTTGCTCATTTATTAGCAAAGAGTATATTGTGTATTCCCCTGCCTGTGATTCCCCAACAGACTTGGACTTAAAACACTTAGTTAAACTGCTAAGTTAAAATAGAATGTCCAAAATATTTCACTGCAATTTAATAGAAGATTACTGCTCCTTTACCAGTAACAGCAGATATGAACACTGTCATGTCACAAAACATTTTAATTTCAGTCTTGCTCTTTATTCCATTGGAGTAGATTACATGTCTGCTGAGTTAAATGGACCTTATGAAGCAATGTGGACTTGATATAATTTTCATGTAAATGTGATGAATATGGTAAAACCAGTCATGCCATGTCTGGTCTGTGGTAACTGGATATGAGCATAAAAGCCTCAGCTCAAGTCCCTGGATAGAGAAAGGTACCTACTGTCACTGGGGCTGCTCAAGGATGCATGGAATTATATTCTTCTTAGGTGCTATTTCTTGGCCCAAAAGCATATGTTTTCTCTGGTCGTTGCGGGCAACTTGTGCCAGTCCACCTTTGAAATGGCATAGTGTGTCTCAGAGAGAACTAGATTACTTACTTTTCAGTACCTTATAATAAAACAGATCAAAGACCGTCAGAGAACATTCCTGGGCACTGTAACTCAGTCCTCTATACTGCTAAAATCCTGCCACAGCAAAAGACATAGTTTGGGCTCACAACCATTAATATACCCAAAATAAAACTTGGGCATAATTTGGCAATTATTAGCAGCTGAAAGCAATTCCAACAAGTGTTTGGACACCACCACTTTATTTTGGTGGGTAATAGGGTTTAATTTAATTTTAAAAGGCATTTTGCTGGGCTAAGGGGAAGAGACAATATATGAAGCAGCTTATTGAATCCTGTGTTTAGTTTTGGGCCCCTCATTACAAGGAAGATATTGAGGTACTGCAGTGTGTCCAGAGAAGGGCAATGGAACTGGGGAAGAGTTAGGAGCATGTCTTATGTGAAGCGTGTTGTATGTCTGGAGAAAAAGCAGCTCTGGAGGAACTTCATTGCTCTCTCCCAGGTACCTGAGAAAAGGCTGTAGTGAGATGGGGATCAGTGTCTTTTCCCTCATAACAAGAGATATGACAAGAACAAACAGAGTCAAATTGTGCCAAAGAAGGTTTAGATTGGATATTAGGAAAAATTTCTTCATGGAAAGGGTTGCCAAGAATTGAAACAGGCTGCCCAGAGAAGTGATGGAGTCATCATCCCCGTAAGTATTTAAAAGATGCAAAGCTGTGGCACTTAGGGTCTTGGGAATGGTGGGCTTGTCAGTGCTGGGTTAATGCTTGGACTCAGTGTTCTTAAAGGTCTTTTCCAACGTCAGTGGTTCTGTGATTCTACGAAGAGGAGAGAGAAGGGAAAATCCACTATACATGGAAACAACAAAGCTGAGAAGCACTTCTATTTAGCAAAAAGTGACAAAAGAATAATGAAGAGAAAGGGAGAAGTAAAACTACCCTATTCAAGTGTTATAATGGTTAGTCTCCACTTTATGTGAGATATCGCCATCAGGCATTCTGTCATATGAGGAAATTAAGACACTAACATTAAAGAAACAGGACCGGATACTCTTTAAGAGAGCAACATCCCTATTCAGAAGAGAAAATCCACTCTGTTCACATCAGAAGTTGAGAGGCTAACAGTTGATTCAAAGGGATGGTGTTCATGATGATAAAAATTATAAAAATATTTGATGATACATAAAAGTATTTTTTTCATGAAACAGTGCAAACAATACAAACCAACCACCATAAAAACAAGGAAAAAAATTGCTGAAAACCACACCCCTATTACACAAATGTGGCATAGTATAACATGCTTTATGCTTTGTTTTTAAAACAGCAAAACAATACCTCTTGGACCAGATGAAAGATAAGGAGTGAAAGAGGTACTCGTGGTGCTCTGGCATGACTGAGGAAGGTTGAAAACATTTTGGCTTTGACCCCGTCTGTATGAGTCATTTGAGACTCTCTGTATCACTGCACCTTGGATACCAGGGCAAAGAGGCAGAAGGTCATAAAAATGCATTGTGACCTTTTTTACAGGCAGTGTGGTTGGAAACACTATCCTGATCCATTACTGAATGAAAGCTTTCTAGCCAAAACTTGTCTATTGACCTAGAAATGTTAGTTTGAAAGACTTTAAAAAAACCCTTTTAGATAATTATATCTTCTGGCTAATAGAAATAAAAACATATTCACTTTTCCCCCTTAACCTGTGTATTTTTGTTTAATGTATTGAATGTGCCATGTCTGTAGGCATCTTGGACTAGTATTCAAAATTCCCATCAGTTAAAGCAACATCTTTGGGAGGATTTATTGCTCAGGTAAATTAACCTGTTGTTTTGGGCTTTTTCCCCCCAATATTCAGAGGGATATACAGGCTGAAACCAATGTGCTGATGTCCATTTTGTGTGTATATCTAACTTTCATTGACACGGTATTCTGTGAAACTGTATTCTTTTATAAAAAGAAAAAAAAAGAAAAAAAAAGAGGGGTAAATGGCAAAAACCCTGTGCCCATAGGTACAGGCTCAGATTTGTGTTTTCACAGGACTGGATGTTCTCTTCACATGATACTTCATTTGATAAAAATGTGTGCATGTGCTTAACTTTAGGAATGAACATATTTCTCTTCAGGTAGGAATTTTCGGCCACTCAATGTTAAGCATGTGTTTAAATGCTCTACTGCATGAGGTCCATCATGATGTTTTCTTGAAAGCACCTTTTGGCACAGATTTAATTCTAGACATCTTATTCTAGAACCGAAATGTGGACATTTTCTCCTACAGTCAAATGGCACTGACTTTCTCATGATGAATCCCTGGCCTATTGAAAATTGCAGCTGATTCTACGAACTAAGTTGATTCAGCTTTTCACTTCATATTTTAAGGACCAAAATGGGTGAAAAGGCAAAGTAGAGAAAATAGAAATCTCGTGGCTCTGTTTTAGCCCAGTTCTCTGTGCCTGTGAATTTAAGTTAATTCTATAATGGAAAGAAATAGAATTTGCATGGTAAATATTTGCAAGGTCTAAGTATGTTTCACTATTTCATTGTGTTTCATTGGCTTCCCATCAGTAAGTAAAAACAATTGTCAAGTTACCTCGTGTACTTTCTTGACAAAAATCACATTACATTAATATCAGTATTAGGAGACATTCACGAAAATGTGTAGGGAACACACCGGCAAGTGTGTCGCAGTTAGAGGTGATAACAGTAAGTATCAGAAAAAAAACAGGTTGAGTCTCAGGTCCCTTCTTGAGTTTGCTGGCAAAGAACTTTTTATCCACCAGAACAGCAAACGTGGTGTGGCTGTTGCTGAGAATAAAATACAAATCTATGAAGGTAGCTGTGACTCCTCACAGCAATATTGTAACTCTGGCACTGTCCACAGAGCATATGAGAGAAAACTCGTTCCCTGTGAATGCTCATACAAGCAGAGTGTTTGGAAAAAGAGGCATGAGCATAAATGAGCCAATTAATTGTTTAAATTCAAATTAATACTTTGCAGACCCTTTTTCTTCCAGAGTTTTCACAGCTCTGAATAACACTGCTCTAATGACAAGGTTTCCCATTTTTATGCTCTTGTAATTAATCTCTCCAGTACACATGTCATGACAGAAAAGATCCCTGTGGATTATTTTTTATCTCTTATGTCTATTTCTGGAACCTGAAAAAAATGTACCAGCCATTACATATCTCTTTTAGAAATGGAAGCTTTGAATTTCGTCACTACCTTTTAATGATCAGCCCTTTGGAGAAAGAGGTTTTGGAAGAGAGCCATTATAAAATATAGTACAAAATACAATTCTAGCTTGCTCTATAGATTGGAATGGGGGGTATTCTGTTAGAAGAAACATGTTGCCAGATTTTACTGATCATCTCTTTTAATGTATATTCACATCTTTTCATATTCCCTGGCACTGAAAATGTTATGCAGAGAATGCAGGAGAAATTTTAGATTTGACGTGATCCATTATTCTGATTGCCGGTAAGTGGGGAGACACTGTGGAGACTGAAAACTCCTTTCTAGCAGAAAGCTGGAGACTCATATAAAGTAAAACAAACAAAAAAATGTGCTAGTTTTGTCTCGGGTAGAGTTAATTTTCTTTGTAGTAACTGGTATGAGTTTATGTTTTGGATTTGTGCTGAAAACACTGTTGATAATACAGAGATGTTTCTATTATTGCTGAGCAGGGCTTACACAGAGCCAAGGCCTTTTCAGACACCACCCCACCAGTGAGGGGGCTGGTGGTGTACAAGGAGTTGGGACAGACACAGCGGGGACAGGTGACCCCAACTGACCACAGGGACATTTCATTCCATATGGCATCATGCTGAGCATTTAAAGCTGGGGGAAGAACAAGGAAGGGGGATGTGCAGAGTTATGGTGTTTGTCTTCCTAAGTCATGGTTACACATGATAGAGCCCTGCTTTCCTGGGGATGGCTGAACACCTGCCTGCCCATGGGAAGTGGTGAATGAATTCTTTGTTTTGTTTTGCGTGTGTGTGTGTGGCTTTTACTTCACCTGTTAAACTGCCTTTATCTCAACACACAAATATTTTTCACTTTTACTATTCCAGTTCTCTCCCTGATTCCACTGCTGAGGGTGTGAGTGAGCAGCTGTGTGGTGCTTAGTTGCCAGCTGGGGTTAAACCACAACAAAATACAGTAACTGAACGTGGAAAGAAAGAAAGAAACCCTAAAGAACATGAAGAGAACTGTGAGAATATGGCCTTAACTAACTCAGTCTCCACTAACATCAGCGGCTTTCAGTGTTTTTAAATTTATTTTAATGAGATTTGGACTGGATGGCAGAGGGTAAATACATTGAACTATGAATTAAGTTGATACACAGTTGTGTTAATAGGTAATTGTATGTAGAGGTTGACTCTGTGTCTAGAAGACAGAGAGGGACCAGTTACCAGACTAGCAGAAGTAGAAGCAAAACTTCAACTGCAAGGTATTTGCAGGGGTTTATTGAAAGTTTGCCTGGATAGAACAGGAGGTTTTTGAGAGGTTCCACTTTACCTGCACACCAACCAATTATAGAAAGCTGTTACTCAAAGTGGACAAATCCTGGTTTTGTACATCATGTTAATAAGCAGCATTTGATACTGAATATGTCCTTATGAGATTTACCCAGCTTATATCAAAGTGACTCCATTACCAGGCATTTCTAATATTCAGGAAAATTGTTCCTTGATAAGAAAGTATTGATTGCTGTGTCTTTTGTTACCTAGAGTCCTCCCTAAAATACAAAGTAATAGTGAGCAGAAAATGTAAATATAGTACTAGCTCTATTTTAACAAGGTGCATCTTTGGCCTGTTTAGCTCTCATGAATTGGAAGGCAGGTCTTTAAGAAATACCTTTTAAATTATTCTTTGGAACTTCTCCAAAATATTTTGTCTTATCTTGCAGTGACTTAATTTCTTTGGTTTACCTGGACATCAAGGATTGCTATAATCTGCTAGTTATAATCCACTGATTGCAACACAGAGTTTTGAGGTAAATTTTATGTTATTTTTCATTAGTCACTTCCCAGGTACTATTAAATTATTTTATATTGGTAGTGAGGATATACAGAAAAACAACTTCAATCTTCCAGAAGGATTTTTATTATGAATGTTTTTTAATGGAAGAGGTCATATTAGGAAATTTTTATTGACAGAATTCAGTCAACTAGTATTAGCCTAATTAATGTCTGCTGGTGCATGTCTGAGTATGTATGTGTACTTCGACTAAACTTTGCATGTCCAGGGAAGTTCCCATGAAGTCTAGACATGCTCACATTTCTGCAAAAGAGAGAAGTCTGGCAAAGAAGCCCTCATATTTGTCTTTTCAGCACTCCCTGGTCCCAATGCTAACCTTCACGGGCAGCTTATAAGAAGCCCATCCTCTTCACTGGGGAACCGGGATGACCATTTGCCCCTATCCCTCACAGGTGTAGTAACTCATAGGTGCTCTTTCAGCACTCTTCCTTTGCCCATGAGAGGCGCTGGACCTGTCGGAAGTGTAAAATGTCTTGACATTTGTTCCTTAATATAGCTCAGCCTCATAGAAGCCTGGCATGTGGCTTGCTGTGCTAAACAGACCACATTTCCTTCGAACACTTTCATTTCTGTAATCCTGGGTGTGTGATGTGCTGCCCTGAAGGAAGCTTACCACTGCTGCCTTGCTTCCAGTCGATCTGCAGTGGCAAAACACCTTCCACAAGAGAGGCTTCAAGGGAGGGTTAGGTTAAAGGCGTGGGTTAGTGAAAGAGCCACTTTTTAAAGGATGTGCAGTCAGGCTGTTCAGACGTTGCTTCAAAGCTGGGGAACTTTGTCAATAATGGGGAGATGGGAATACCCTGCAGGAAAATTTGGGTGACCTGGATAGCAGGTGAGATGGAAATTTGCATTATGGTAGACAAAGTCATGCACTGAAGAATTACCAAGGCTCTGGTGTGTCAGCAGTGGTAAATTAGGGAAGAAGAGAAAATGGGTGCTTGAGTCAGCTGCAGGATGGCTATAAAACAGCCCTGGAAAGAGTCAATGGCAATCCTAGAAAGAAACTTGGAGAAAGCTTTTCCACTCAAGGTAAGAAAGTATGACTGCACTGTGCAGGACCCCAAGGAAGTAATAATCTAAATATTCTACATGGTTTTAGTCAGCCAAGCTCCAGCAGGATAAGCTGAAATGGGAATGTGTGTAATGAGGAGATAATTTATCTGAAAAGTGGAATACCCATGTTACAATCAAAGTCTAAAATAACATGGTCTCACCAAGTGAAAGCTTCCCATCAGTAGGTTCAAAGTGGGTAAAACACAGTGGGGAAAAAAGAACAATTTAAGGTAAATGACAGTTCTGGCACAACACCAAATAATTATAAATATGCAAGAATTCCTTTCATTGTAGTAGAGAAGCAGCTGAACTGACTCCAGCAGTGCTGCACACCAAAATGAGCTCAAACCAAACAACTTGAGCATTTCTTCACAACACATCAACAGGGTCTGTGGGAATCCTTCCCATATTCTGCTCTGAAGAAACAGTCTTCATGAGCTCAAAAATCAGTTAAATTTATACATGGGAGAAAAAAATCCCAATGAGTTCTATAAAACAGCTTTTAGTGGAGGAGATCACCAAGCTGGGAACAAAGTAGGGAGTCCTTGATCTAAGAAGCTGTGAAAGTTTCAGGGGTTGTTGTTACATGCTTATCCCATTGTCATTTTCTTCCATGGACATTCATTTCTGATTGCAGTTTTCAGTGTGTTTTCAGTAGTTTCTCATAAAGCAAAAACTAATCAAAGAAAGAAACAATGGACGCAACACGACCCCTCTGTCAATCTTCCCCAAAAAAAAAAAAAACCACCAAAAAGTCCATAACCCCCTGGGCTGTTTTCTTTGTACTAAATATAAATGCATGGGATTTTTGGCATGATCTTTCCTGCCTGTAGCCTCGAGAAAACAGAAATATCCATCAACATGGTAGACAGTGACTTCAGTGTGAAAGGACAGGCTGTTTTAAAACATGTGATAAGAAGAGCAGAAAGCAGTAGGCTTTGTCATCTGAGAAAGTGTAGTTCAGAGGGCATCTGAGATGCAGTGGAATAAGACAAGATGAAGCAGTATATCATGAAATTGCCAGTTTTCAGGGACTGAAAATTGAGAGCTGTAGCAGAAATTGTTTTGGTGCCTTTGCTGCAGAAGTGACCACCACAACACCACAATTGAGTGTGCTCATGGATGAGATTTGTGCATGTGAAAGGGTAGCTGGAAGTCTGTTCGGTAACATGAGCAGGTGATAAGTCTCTGTAACAAATGTCCCTTGTCCCTAGGGGATACCTATCCATTTCTGTATAACCTGTAGTTCTTGTTCAAGAACAGAGTACAAAATTGAATCTTTCAGGAGGTTTTGGGGTGTTGGTTTTTTTTTTCCCTTCTCTATTTCCTTTTTTTTTTCCCTCTGGTAAGGGGGGCTAATTATTTCTGTACTACATCAAAGTGGGATACTCATATTTCTGTCTCCCAAGTACTCTGGCTCCAGCAGTGATTGGCTATTACTATCAGCACCCCAAAAAAATAAAGAGAAAAGAAATTTTACATGAACAATTGGAGAATAACTTGCTTCTGGAAAAATGTTCCTCTTTTCTCTCTGTAATTGGAAAAATCTCTTGTGCAATTTATATATTACTGTTCTCTACTGTAATTTTAGATATTCTAGTTATTTATGCAATAAATATTCTTTCTTATTGGAAACTATTTGCTTTAACATTAGACAAAAATGTAGCAAGAGTATCCATGCTTGGCTCACTACTTACTAGTTATGAATGTTTTTCACTGCTCGTTGCAAGGACATATTCCACTGTATGAGTTGAGAAGAAAATTCTGATTGCCTCTCTGGTCTCCACTGCCTCAGCCTCTGTCCACTCTCATGAGGCTTTATCTTTTTATTTCTTCTCAGAGAGTCCTGACCTTCATGTCTTTGTTAATTTTTTTATACCTAAGCACTGATCATGTCTTGTCTACAGCTGCAGTAATTTCTGGAGTGAGTTACAGAGTCAAGTCCAAGTGAAGTAGCACCACTTCCTTAATGCAGCAGCATCTGTTTTTCTCTTTGTTTTTGTCCTTTCTGTGCTTTGCAATACTTAAAGCTCTACATGTTAAGCTGACTTTCACTACTGATAGAGAAAAAAATCTTCACTGAACTGCCTATTGTCAAGCCCAAGTCCATTTTAATAGCTCGAGGCAGCAGACGTGAAATTTTTGCCCACAATTAAACTGTGAGAACAAGGAGCATGCTGGCTGCATCCTGACTTCATGCCAGGATCCCTGTCCTCCCTAAAAAGGGAACCTGGAAGCCATGAAGCCAGGTCTGAGGCTGGAAGGAAAGGGGACCTCAGGGAGTACACAACTCTTCCCAGCCTATGAGGTGTTCAAGCAGCACGAATGGTTTCAGCACTGGCATCAGGTGCCCTCTTCCCTTATGCTGAAAACTAAAACTGCCTGGGCTCCAACTGCCTCTAGAATGTTTCTTGTCATAGGACTTTGCAAGACTGAGGGGGAGAATAAGAAAGGAAAATGGAAACAGGAGGATACAAGTGTTAGCAGCAGAGCTGGCTGAAGAGTGCTGCGGCTGTCAGAGGAGATTTTGATCCCAATGATTGCATAAGGCTTGCAGCAGAATTTCTTGTCTTTGCTGTGGATGCCATCACTTGTTCCTCATGTCATTATCACAGGAATCATAAGATACATTTGAAAATGTACATTAACATATGTTGTTACATGGCTTTGGTTTTGAAAATTAACTCCTTTTAACTTTGCTTGATTCATTCTGTTTGGAGATTTTTTCATATGTAAACTTTAAGTAACATATGTTCTTCAGATAGCATACTTTTTTATCAAGCTACTATGGTTACTGACTATTCTGATAATGACAGCATCCTGAGTGGGTAAACCTATTATTATTCTAAAAATTTCAAGGTACCATATTTTTTCTTAATTATAATGCAGATATATTTATTTATGAGTAAGTGCTTAAAATTTTAAGTTTTTAAATTATGGTATTTGTTCTCTTAATAAATATTTTTAATAAAACTGCCCAGATTTCAGTAAGTATTGGAGCTTTCATTTAAAGATATTCTCTGCTCCTGAGTTCTTTATTAAAAAGTAATGTCCTTTTTTACAATTACTTTTGAATAAACATATACTGCATGCAGGTCCCATCCCATGTTTTCTGACCCATGTTTGTGTCTGCAAATCACAAAGTGGAAGGTCTTATGGATTTTTTTTCTTCTTTTTTGTTTCTCAACATTTACAGTGATTTCCACTCACAGAGTATTGTGTATTCTCTCTGGAGTGCAATACAGGATGTTGTCTTTTACATCATTTGCAATATCATTCATTATTAGACTCATATTCAATTAGCAGTTATTTTGCTTATGTAGGAATTATTTATATTAAGTAATTATGCACGGTGTTCATAAATAGCAAAATATTCTGAAAAGTCACACTATCTTTTTTTTCTTCTACAAATTATTTCACCTGTGAAAAGCTAATCTCAGATTCAAATGTTTCTTTTTCCTTTGTTTGTTTTATATCTATTAATGTCTTCTTCCTCCTTTTACTTTTTTATAACAACATTGGCTCAAGAATGACTACTGAAATTTAATATAAATATGAAAAACATGCCTATTAGATTTAAACATAAATTACCTCATTCTATCCCTGGCCTGTGGTCCCTTTTCCTTTAGCCTGCTGTTTTTCTCTGAATGTATTCATTTTTGGAACAGCTAATTACCATACCAGATTCTCATTTAAAATGTAAGAGCTTTCAAACAAAATGAGTTCCATATTCAGACATGAACAGCAAAGCGCATCTGGATGGCAGAGCCAAATGAGAGATGTGCAACAGCACAAGTCTAGACCACAGGTTTTTGAGAAAAACTAATTGATTCTTCTCTCCTGTCTCCAATCTGAGCATGGCAGCTGTATTGTGCCCTGCACTGCGGATGTGTGACACAGTGCAAAGGTTGACACAATGCTGGGAAAGCAGAAGAAAAGTGAATGGGACTGTAAAACTCCCTCTTTTGGCTCAGTGGGGAGTCTTCAGAGTTTACTTCAGCAGAGAGGAACTCATTTTGAGTTTTCCTTAAACAAAGCGACACAGTAAGAGGAGCAAAACTGCCTCCTCTCTCTTTGTGTGCATCTGTTTTTACTTTAATCACTCTTAGCATGAATATTGTAAGGTTTCTCATCCCATGAATATAAACAAATCTGGTACTCTCCTTTCTTCCTACAGGATTTTGAGCAGTTCTCCAATATTTTTGTATTAATGTCTGCATGTGTCAATCCATTATTCAATTGCTCCCACAAACCACCCGTGTACACAGGCACACATACACTTTCAGCAGATAATCACAGAAGTAATTAAAAGCTACAGGAAACTCAGTTACTCTGTCCAAATAGCTGTAGGCACTTTCATAATTTTCACTTACAGCCTTTTATGCCAATGACATTTTATTTCACCATCACATCTCTACTATCTATGGCCCTACATTGCCCTTCTACTAATCTGCAGTCCCCATTATCACAGATAAAAGATCTTTTGTGTCTTGAGAAACATATAGCAGTCAGTCTCAAAGGATACCTATTATTTCAGTAGGACTTTTTATTAGTGTGCCTTTTTGTTAGATTTTAAAGCATCATGAGCAATTATAAAACAAATCTCTCATCTCTGGAAAATGTAGGTTTATCTTGGAAAACTATACTGAAAACAGTATACGAACGGTCATGTGTGTACTTTTTCAATGCAAAGAGCTACACGTTATTTTTAGAATCCCTAGTCCAGTTTGCTAAGTCTTGTTAGATTAGCCAGGTGAAGGAATCATGTTGTCACTACAGAAGGTGTTGATTTGTTGACCCATTCAGTATTACCCAGCATCCTAGCCCTAGAAGCACAGAAATTCAGGTGAGAAGTAGTGTAGGCCCCCCAAAGCTTTAAGTTGCTCCTCAGTAAGCAAGGAAGTCACTACGTGTCTGCCACAGATCATTATTAGCCCTCAAACATGATTTCATTATCTACCTACAGTGTAACTGCTAAGCTCACCACAAGTTGGAAGTCACCCAAAGAGCAATGATTCTAATAGGAATGAACTAAATTATAATCACCAGTTAATGTGACAGTGGTCTACAGAGATTATTTTGCTGTTACAAAAATAAAAACCAAACCAAAACAAAAAAAGCCCAACCAACCAACCAAAAAAACCCCAAACAAATAAAACTCCCAAAGCAACAAAACAGACAAACAAAAAAAAAAAACCAGCCAAAAAAGCCCCACCACATTTGTGAGAAATCAAATGCATGCACCAGGTATCTCTCAGGACTCCTCTTGCCCACTGTTACCCACATGCTCAAGTGCTTGGGTGTCTCAGCGCAAATGGTGACAAATCTTGCTACTGAAGTATCACTGAAAGACTTAGGGTAAAGCAAGAACCTCTTTGACAATTTTTGACATCAAAGAAATGTTTTTTCTCACCAAAGTATTCCTCAGATTGTTTCTCTTTGTCTCTGAATAGCATCAGCTGTGGACTTTGTGGGGGCACAAATGATGTAAAGATACAGGGCTAAGGGCTTGATTGCCTGTGGTGTTTAATTGTTAGCACCTTCCCCTGCAGTTTTGATCTGCATCAAGCAGCACTCTCACAGTCAGTGGTCAGGCATGAACAGGAAATAAATCAAGGGATATTTCCAATGGACAGTGGGATGCAGAGGAGACCAGGGCAGCCGTACCCTGGCACCAAACCTATGGGCCAGCAGACAGTACCCCAATCTCTTTTTTTGATAGTATAATTGCAGACAAAGCATACTCTGAGGGTGCAGATTTTAGTGTGAGCTAACCATCGGGTCATTTGAAGAGATTACCTTTTGTCCATCAAAGCAGCTGGGACATAGTGAAGCTGAAAGCCTTGGCATGGATCTGACTCTACTGCTGCCCTTGGTGCCCTACTCCCCACCTGCCCAGGCTCCCTGTCACTCTCAGCTCCTCTTCTCCACTCTGCAACTGGGCAGGAGACTAATTTGGCTGAAACTGGAGAGGCACAGATGGTACCAGGGTACTGTCTCCAAACATACCAGCTGTTGTAAACCTTGGAGTTTTTGTCAGCATCTCCAAAATGGCTCTGTTAATCGTCTGTGCAGTGGGAAGGGAAAGAGAGGTGAGAGACTCTGATTTCTCAAGTTCTTAGTATTACATCAGTGAAACTTTTTTCCCCTTAGTATTTAAAAAATAGGTATTCAGTAGACTCCCAAGTTCCCAGCAGTTTTCCACTGAGCTACAGCAGCATGTTAAAAGGAACTTACTGAAAGGTAACCTTAGAATAAAAAAAGAACTGGCATTTTCTTGGTGTTAAAATGGGTGGAATGATTCATCAAGAAAGAAAATATGTGGCAAAAAGTGAGGTCTTTCTAAGACATCTGGTGTTTGTAAACAATGAGATAGAGTAATCAGAAAGCAAAGACAAAGCTTTTCCCAGCTTTGAAAGCCCATTTATTCCACTGGGTATGGTTACTGCTCCCTCCCCTATTCCTTGTATCCTCTGTTTTTGAGGAACAATAGTTTATATAACATTCAGAGTTCAGTCTGAGTAATGAAAAAATTAATTTTGTCCAAAATTAATACTGATTTAAGAAGAAAACAAATTAAAAAGCATATACGTTTCGATTTTGACTCAATTAAGTAAAAATTTTTTAATATTTTTACAGTTACCCCTCACATTAAATATATAATAGAAGATCAGATTAAGGATTGTAGGTGTCTCAAGGCAAGGAAGTTTTATTTTTCGTCTCATACTGTCCAAGACTTTGCTCTTGTCTACATTCCTGAGGTATATCATGGGTCATAGATCCAAAAGTTGTTTCTACTGTTATTATAAGTAGATTACAAAACCTCATCTAGAAAGTAAAGAATGTATGACATGCATTGTTAACTCCTACTACACATGCATCTAATCAGCTAAGCATATATTTCTATATATCCTGGTGTATACACAGTTAAAATGTAACTTTATTGTAACAGAAAAAACCAAACAAACAGTAAAATTAGTTCTCCATCCTGGATGAGCATATTTTACTTTCTTTCTGTGAAAATAATAAGCAATAGGAAAAGGTAGCATTTTAATATCTCATTTTTGTCATACTTGAATAGCAGAAATATTACTTTCCTCTCCCCTACTAATGATGGATCAGTCACTCATCTCATAAGTATGCAAAATTCCAAGAAATTCAGTATGTTCTCTGTAATAATTGATTTGCCAGTCCTTTTAAATACAAACTACCTTATCTGTCTAACCATGCATGCATCCATCCATCTTTTTGTTATGTTTTATTCCTTAGTTGCTATATTTTGTGTAGCTTCTAAAAACACAGAAGACGCAAAAGAACAAATTTGTTTACAAATCATCTCCAGGAAAACCTTCTACTAGGATTTCATATCAAGTGCCAATAAGAATCTGTAAAAGTCAGAAGTTCACAGGCATTAGAATCTTTGTTATTAATGGGTGCTTGGGGTCAGGTTCAGCTAATGCTAAGGGATCCTTCTCCTGGGAATGAACTTCTTCAGTTGTTTGGCCTTCTTCCCCAGCTAACAGATAGTTTTACGAGCAAATATTGTTGCATTATCTATCTCTGAAATTACACCCTGACAATGTTAAAAGGATATGGTGATCTCAGGCCCTGTAAATCCCAGTGCTAACCTGCTACACTCACTGGTTGGCCTGGGACTGCTGTAGGATATAAAGAAAGCTGGCAGTTGGACTAAAAGGCAACTGGTAGGGCCTGAGCAGACTGAGAAATTTTGGCCTTGATTATCTGTTTTCTTGCCAATCTTCAATGAGCATAATGCTGTTGCTGTGTCCCAGAAACTTTTCTTTAGCCTTTTGTGAGAACAGTCAAGCAACTTTTTAGCCTCCTTTGAGGAAAACTGGAGGAGTGGATAAAGTGTATGGAAAAACAATGCTCAGACACTTTCAGAGAATATCAGGAGTGCTGTTAAAAATGCCTGTTTCCTGGAATCAGTATGTTTTATTTGGTAGATGCTGGAACACAGCAGTATAAATACTCACATTTTCCTCTGGGTAGATACCATCAGGAAAGCAAAATGTAAGTGGAAAAAAGTGAAAGTAAAATTTATTTCTGAAACAGGTATCCTTGTCTTTGGTGGTCTGCCTGCATGTTGCAACTCCTGGCACGGAAAATTGAAAATTAACTAAACCATTCTATATGCACAAATAAATTCCATGGATGTTCACTTAGGTTTAAAAACCCCAAATTTTATATGTACTCCTAATTCTGATGGGGATGTATGGTAGAAAATGATACCAAGTTACATAAACCCCAAACTGAATGGCCTCTACACTCCCCAGAGATAAATAACCAAAGACCAAAACACAAAACAGCAAAAGCCAAAAGAAAACACAGGACAGTAATCACAAAATGTTTTGTAGAGGTTTTTATTTATTACACAGAAGTTGGAAGCACAGGACATTCCACTAGAAACTCTTTCTAAGAGATTTCTAGTGTGATTTCCTAAATCCATGAAGTATGGCTAAAATTCTACATGCCATAGGGCTTTCCTGTCTTATGGTTTACATGAGTAGGTATTCTAACAGTCTGTGATAAGTACATGCTAACCACAGGGATGAGTCACACAGAGGAAATTAATTCGTCATTAATGAATATGAATTCACTCGAGAGGCATCTTAGCCATTGAGATGGGTTAAAATGTGTCTGTGTTGCCAACGAGGAAATACACAAGAAGTAGGCATGGGAATATTGCCCATATTTTTCTGGCTCTAGAAACTTCTTACAGAAGACCTACACTTACTTCTGTGTTAAACATTTCAGATGCAGCCAGTTGGGAATGACAGCAACACTTCAAACCTTTCCTCACTGTTGAAAGGTAAAATCCAAACAGAATTAATATCTGTAAATCCCCGGGCTTTTTAATGGGGCTTTCTATCTTTGATTTGAAATGCATTTTGTGCAGTTGATATAGAATGAAGGGGCCAGGATAGCTAGGCTATAAAAGCATTCATTAGTATGCCATAAAGATGAAGTTCAGCATTAGTCTCTAGCATTAAGCTGCACCATCCGTTGGGTTTTTTTTTGCTCACAAGGCTGTGAAGTATACATTTCTGATTATGTCCTGAAACATTTTAAAGAATTATATTCCTTGAAGCATTAAAGCATACAAATCTTATGGAAAGCAAGACCCTTCATAGCTCTACCCACAAGGAGAATTTAATTTTGGCAGAAAACATTGAAATATTTGTTGTAAGGAAAAAGAAAAAAAAAATTACATGAACTATTTTAAGCTAAGCAAAACACTGTACTGTTCCCAAATGAAAACATGATTTTAGATTAGTCTGTTAATTGCTGCTCAGTTTAGGTAAATGTGAATGGAGATGAGAGATCGTGGTGGAGAATGGAAAGCGAAGTTGGGGAGGATGTTATGATCACCAGTCAGGAAAGGGCCAACTGGGTCCACAATTCTGGTGACTCTAACAACTCTTTTCTTTTTCTTTAACTTAATTTTCAGTTTAGCTTTGTTCATAGCTAATGTAGATCCATTTGATCTTGGGTCAACTTCATCTCTTGGTTTAAAAAAATATTTGTTTCTAGGCCAGCTATTTGTCTAATCATAGATGTAACAGAAGAAAAATTTTCACTCAATAGGGCTTCCCATTTTATGACATGAGCTGAGCCTTGCTACCTTCTTCGCTTCTCATAACAAAGGTTTTTCCCTCACCTGATGGTATCCCAGGTCTACATCTGCTCCACTCTTGAACACAGATGGACAGAAACAGTAAGATTTTTTTCTTCCTTTATATCCCAATGTTTATCCCCTCCATAAAAGGTTCTTGTGGTTCAACCAGCATAGCAGAGGAGAACATTTTGCACCATTAAATGGTATAATTTATTATTTTTTAATGCTCCTTAAAATTGGTATAGACCCTGAGCTGAACTTGCTGTATCACTGCAATTTCAAACTGATCTCAAAGACTGGGGCTTGGAGCCACAGCTGAGTTGTAAGTGCGCTGTTCTCCACAAGGCTAAGTTTGACCAACAGAAGTTATGCACTCAGCCTTACATCTTCTGGCTACCACACACAAAGAATAATCCATTTGGTCTTTTCGTTGTCTAATAGCATTTTTTAACCAATTTTTTTGAGCCAACACTCAGACTGGAGTGACAACCAATTGTCAACGAGTTACTTTAAGCACTTTTTAAAAAATTACTTTCTTATTGCTTCATGGTGTGTGGGTTCACAATAGAGTGAATTTTATGTGTGCAAGTGTAGCCTAAATTTGGTGGTTAACCAGAGAGTGCTGGGCTTCATGTTCCTGTTTAGATTTCCTATGATGCCCAAGCTGACCAGCTAACACAGCAGCCTCTGAATTATCCTGAAGTAATTTCTGTGATCGTGGTGGTGTCATGTCCAGCATTGTAAGGTCAAGGGCTTGGGACAACTTAAACAGAAAAGAGAGATCAGTACATTCCAGTTGCCTGCTTCCCAATAATTTTTTACCTACTAAACAGCATAGGGTGGTGCTCTAAACACCAAAAAGCACCTTAAACTGCCTTGTTTTGAGATATCAATGTTTCTAGATGTGTGAAAGTCAGACTTCACATCATGAATTTCAGTGCAGTGCTCTGTGCTTCTTTACTGTGTGAAGAATATAGGTAAGAAAGGAGCTGTGGCTCAAGATCGGAGCAAGTCTGAGACTTGGTTATCCTCTGCACAGAGAAATACAAAAAACCACTGCTGTGCAGGTGCCTGCAGGCAGTGGCTTTTCAGGTACTTGAATATCTCAGATTCACAGAAAGTATCTGGATTTGTCTGGGTGGTGACATTCAGTTTCCACAGAGAATTTTATAGAGAAAGACATTTTTCTTTTTTAATTCAGGAAAGGTACACTTAGACTTTTATGTAAACCTGGAGTGAAAGAACACACTGGCTCACGTGTTTAGAACTACAGCAAGGAGAAATCCACAGTCAGCCTGAAGAAGTCCAGGAACCCTCTGCTGCTCCCACACATAGGGGACAATAAGGTGAACCTGGTAGGAAATATAACAAGAGAGAAGTTGCACTACAGCAATTCTTCGCCTCTTCTTTACCTAGAGACTTCTACATTAAGGTCCAAAATATATCTGAGTTTTTGTATACAGTAGAGAGCTCCTCACAGAAAAAGCTATTCACAGTTGAGCTCTGATGAGGAGGGAATAGCAATTAGAGATGTCACTTATTTCAGAATACTCCAAAAGAATATTTCATATTTATTTGTAGCCAAACCAATGACATAGGACTTAATGGAATGTGGAAAAGAAACTTTATTATTTCCTTTTTAATTTCATTGTAGTCCATTGTGAGAATTTCAATGGCCAAATATACCCCCGTATGGAAGATTAGTCCAGAATGTTATCCAGACTTTAGTGGGGCACGTGTACTGCGCCTATAGTTGGGCACTTCCTACAGCACCTGCCTACAGCAGCTCTGTTGAGCAATGTTAAATGTTAAGAAGGCTGTACAACACATTGATGTCTCTCCTCTAATTGCCAATACCCAAACACAGGCAGAAAAGACAGCCGAACTACCTTCTTCATAAAAGGACATGAAATAAATAATTCATAATTTTAGAAAGTCCCTTAATTAAAAAAGAAAGGGCTACCCAAAAGAAATTGTGCCTAATCTTCATGAAGAGAGATTCTTACATTTTTTCCCCTTCAATAAGATTGAGGAATGTGGGTGTATAAACAGAGATGGAAGAGAGACATTAATTCTATCAATATTTGTAGCAATATCTTTATTTGATCTTTCTGTGATGAGAAGACTGCCTTGAATACCTTCGACTATGTTGCCTATGAAAAGACATCTACTGAGATTTTTGTGGCCACGCAGAGTCTAAGCTCCCAGGGCAGACAGTTGTGCTGCTGCTCTGGGAGCATGCTGAGGGATGGCTTGTACCACCTCTTGTCCCGAAGGACAACATGGAGGAGATGATTTGGGGAAAGTCTGGATTGATGTACAGCCTCTTTGCTGTGATTTGCAGAGCCAGCATACAAAGACAGATGGATGAGGGAAGAAGTGAAAATAAAAGCTCCATAAAAAAGGGAAAGTGGAGGGAAGGGATGTGTAGTACAGTCTTTATAATGGGCCAGCACAGCTTCATAACAAGCAGAGATGTAATGCTAAACAAACCACAAAGCACTTACTTTTTTTCCTTCTTCTTTTTACCTATTTTTAAAAGAGATGGAAAGAATTTCAGGCTTTAACAGTGATCTCTGAAAACACCTTGCTTCTCATGAGAGTCTGTCACAGCCCTCCCACACCCTTTGCTGTCCAAATAAACTTTGCAAGGGAATGTTCTTTACATTCCCCGTTGAGCATGTATAGAAAAGATTGCTCTGGCACAGCCTGCTCTCTGTTGACAACAGTGTTTCCTGTTATTGTGAAGGAGTCACAGGCCTGCCTCCAGTCTAGATCTGGGGAGCAGTGGTGTCACAGATGTTTTTTCAGGTGTAAAATTCCTGTTGGCCACACAGGCTGTTCACACAGGATAAAATGGGTGTCTTCAGCTTGGTTCAGTGTGCCTGTTTGCTCAATGCTGAGATGAACCAGCTCCTCTTTTAGCAGCAGTGATGAAATGAGGGAATGTGGAAGGGAGTTTAAAACCCTTCCTGTTGCATATAGGAAATGTTCTGAAAACCTGAGATTTCACTTTTTGTGTTTATTGTGGGTCAACTAGGGCAGGGGGGAGAAGAACAGGGAATTGTGAGTTCAAGGACTGCATGATAGGAAAGATTTTCTTTTTGTTGGAAGAATGTGGTTGAACTTTCTCCCTGAAGAAGATTTATCCTGTTGTGATTTCAAGGACCCTTAAAAAAGCCAGCCTTAGAGAGCCACCCACACAAGACAGCAGCATAGCAGCTGCATAACAATGCTATCATGGTTAATGGCTGCAAATACAGTGCAGTATTATGAAAAGGTCACTGTGAGAGGGTATCCTGCTGTGCTAGAGCTTATGCAGGTGCTGTGGGTGTATCCATAATAGTATCATATCACTGGTGGCAGGGAATTGTTAGATACCAACCTTCTCTGTATTAACCTGGAGAGGACTCTGCATTCCATAAACTTATTTAACCCCAACGTGAGTGGTTTTACAGTGCAGAAGTTACTTCACTGAGTAGAAAACTCATTTCACTGTCACTTTGATATGCTGTCAAATTGTGTTTTTCCTATTCTTTCCAGTACAAAATCATTCTTTGTAAACACTTTGTTTGTGCTAGATACGTAAGAATACTCCTCCTTAAAATGATTGTTTTGATGAAATGTAGACTTGCCTATTACTTTTCCAGTAAAATGTGGAAAGGAAAACTGTGGCCTTCTGTAAAAGTGAAAAACCATTGCTGAACTGTGTTTGTTTAAAAAGAAAGCTGCAAGGCCTGGGACCTGCCATTGCAATGAGGGCAGTCTGAGTTCAAATGATCCATTTCTTCATTCTTTCACTCAATTGTTTTTTCACAATGGTTCTTCAGTTTGTTGGAGAGATTCCTGAAGCTGACAGAACAGCCAATACTTTGTATTAAAAAGCAGTTTTTAAATATTGCACATGGGAAAATAAATGGTTATTTGGCATGTTTCTAAAATGTCATCAACTCTTCCTTGCTATTCAACATATTTGCATCATTCTTTGGTGAATTCATATGGGCAGAGGCCTAAAATCAGTGAGAAAACCAAGAAAAAATATGAAGTAGTGCTGAATAGAATTATAATATTTTCCAAATATTCCCCATGTTTATCTCTCATTTTGAATTTTCACCACATTCTAAGAAATACTATAGCTTTGGAAAAGAGGTAATGATAACAGTGCAGTTGCACTTTTACCTTCTTTTTATTTTTTTTTTTCACCCCAGAGAAAAGACAACTTTCACCCCAGAGAAGGAATAAATCTTTATCTGATGCATCAAGAAAGCCAACAATAAGTTATTCAGATAAAATATTTCTCAGCTCACACCTATGCACACATAGATACACACAAATGTATGTGCGTGTGTGTATATTTATTTATGAACAACTGCCACTAGTAGGAGGCTTTTGTCTACTCCAGTGATAACAAGTGAAAATACTAGATCTGATTGAGTTGGTCAGACAATGAAACACTTTATTTTTATGCACCATCTTTCATGCAAGCATATAATGAAATTCTTCAAAGCCAGTTTATCTACACATTCCTGAATGGTGCAACTAAAGTCCTCAGCTTTACAGGAAGCATCTGTACATGTTGCAGGGCAAGGGTGAAGATGGAAACAATGGCCAAGTTTCAGGAGAATGATTGAGTGCTGGAAGACTGGGAAGTTCATGCAATGGGATGAACACTTTTTTTAGGCAGCTGGAGAGGCTCTGCCCACTGAGCAGATGACTCCTGGAAGGAATTTGAAGAGAATTAGTGGGAATGGCTATTTCAGATGGCAGAAAGAATCAAAATAGAAAGCCAGTTCCTTAGGCCTGGACTGTCTCCTTTCAAGTCTGAAACATATTTCCTTTCTGTCTTGGATCTTTTGTATCCAAGAGCTCTTTATCCTGCTCTGGTAATCACAGCCCAGAAGGAAGGCTCTAGGGGGAAGAAACTGGGGTGATCTCTGCTTGTGACCCCTTCATCACTCAGGCTGAGGTAGACAGGACTTGCAAACTTTCTGGCTATTGTGGATTCATATTGTTTGGATATTTCCTCAGCATACCCCAGCTTGGCCCCCAAACTCCCTGCCTGCTCTCTGGCAGCAGTATTCAACCTGGTAGAGGATCCTCCAGCTTGTAAACAGGCCCTGGCTGAGTACTGGCTATTAGCAACAAAAAAGACATGTGACAAACCTAAGATGATAGATTTTAGAGGTAGATCGGAGTGGACCTTGGACACTGACAAATTGATATTATGTCTATTTTTGGCACAAGAAGACACATTCACATAATAAATATCAGAAAAATTGCCTTGATTTGACAAGATAACGATGTGGAACAGAATAAATTTAAATTATAGAAGTTTGTACTTCAGTTCTTTTCCTTATAAGGTCTCTTGCTATTAATAGGCAAAACTACATACACAGTGTATGTTCATCAGATGTGATTTTAAGAAATTATAAAAATCTCTAGTTTCCACTTGAAAATAATAGCCACAGCAAGAGTTTGAACTACAGATTTTAATAATGCTCTGAGAAGTTTAATCATTCCATATAAAACTCAACTGTGAATTATATGGTGGAAATCCCTTTGGTTTCACTCAGGCAAAATTCTTATAACAATCTTGCTCTTTCTTAATTTTTTTCTCTCTTTTAGCCTGTGATGCCCCTTGTTTTCTTGTCTCTTTTGTACAGTTTTTCTTCATCTTCAGCTTATTTTCTAATCCGTAGTAATGTGTTATTGTTAGCAATTCTTTTAGAGGATATGGGGCATAGCTGCTCCATTTGTAGCAAAAAACCACCCCAACACTTCGGTATACATGTAAAAAGAGGAATTTTCTGTTTTCACAAACAGAAGTTATGATACGAATCTTATAATAAGATATGAATCTTATAATAAGATTTCAGCACCAACAAAAATGAACATCTGTAATTAAGAACTTAAACACAGAAACATATCTCAGCTTGGATCACCAGTGGTCTTCACATCTTGCTGTGGGTCAAAAATTAAAGACAAGGGAAGTTGAGTGAAGTTGGTATAGGGGCCTTCGGTCTGCTGTGCTTCCTTCTTGCTGGGTTAGGTGTTTAGGAACCCAGGTGGTAGCTGGGACATTCTTTCACTCTCAGAAGTTGTGCTTAGCTGCAGGCAAAAAACAGGGGACCTGACTGTATATAGCTTTATGATCTTAGAACAGGCAAGTAATGACTTACTGGTGCTTAATAAGTCAAGGAACTTGGGGCATGATAAATTGAATTTCCAGTTATCTATTCAAAAACAGATGGTCACATTTTAAAACACTTTGTTGCCAGCATGCTAACTTGAAAGGTCACACAGTGCTCTCAGCTGAGGTTTTCTATTGTTTGAGGTTTCTGCTTGCAGGCTGAGAGCAATATCCTGCACATTGTTTTAGCCTGTGGTGATACTAGTCACTTTAATCTGACATAAGTATGGACCACCACCCCCAACTGGATGCTTTCCTTACTCCTTTGGGTAGGCCTGAGATTTGTGCAGCTGCTTGGTGATCTGACTCATCCTACAAATACTAGTTCTGGTACAGCTGATGATGGTGGGAATAGGCAAGCTGGGTGAACATGGGACCATCCTTTCTGTCAGCAGGCAACATTTACATCAGATCACAATGTCTGATAGAGAGCATTAAAATAAAATCATCTTCAGCTTCATGGATAAATTTGAAAGATTCTGTAGCTTGGGTGCAACTCCTATGCATTTTTTTGTATTACTGCTAAGTACAATTAAATCTGTAGAAGAAATTTCACAGCGTGAAATGCTAAGTCAGACAAATTAAGCTGTGACATCCCCAACAAAACTATACCTGGGTCTCATGGCAAAGGCTCTTTACACTAGCAAATAATCACATGCTAAATGGAAGAATTTGGAGAAGCTTCAAGTTTATTGTTTGCCTTGGTTTGTCTGCCAAGACAGCAATGCAAGTAATTAACTGTTCAGTCACATCTAAACCCAAGTAGTAGGGAAGAAAGGATAGTAGAGGGTACTAAATCCGTTTCTATGTCCCGTCTGATTGCAGCCTACCACATTTCTAATATCTTAAAATATTTATATAGTAACACATAAGTTAGAGATGCAGAGACTGTTTTGAAGTCATCTGTTTCAACCACCATTTCTCATAGCTCATTTACTTCACCACATCAGTTTTTACCTCTTAGATTCATCTAGTTTCGTTCTTCTTTCCTCTTTTTTTTTTATTTTTATATAACTATGCTATCATTTTTTATCACCTGATTTTTCCAGTTCTCTCCAAAAGACCTAGGTTTGCACCACTGGCCAGCTTTTAAGGTTGCTATTCAGTCTTTTCAGTTAATGAAGGCTCAGGCACACAAAAGGGAAGAAGAGTCTCCTGGTGACACCAAGCTACGATTTCTGAATCTGTCTTTTACCAGCCTTTCTCCACTTCCTCTCCAAGGGATATGCACACAGAGATTGTGAAGGAAAAGGTATTTAAGCTGTAACCTCCAAAGAATTAACTGTCAGACTGTGATCTAAGAGAATTAGCTCATTTCAGCCAAAGGGCATTTTTGTTGCATGATCAGTGACACCTCTTTTCCTCTTTCACACACAGGCTTGCTAGATCATTTTTAGTAGGTACTGCTACATACACCCAAGCGGTAGCAAATACCACAAAAGTATCTGCGGCAACACCAATCACTTCAATTTTCTCCTGGCTCCTAATACAGGGGTTTTTTTCTATTGTTTTTTTGTTTGGTTTGGTTTTGGTTTGTTGTTGTTGTTGCTGTTTTTTGCTGTTGTTGTGGTTGGTTATTTTTGTTGTTGTTGTGGTCTTTTGTTTGTTTGTGGTTTTGTTTGTTTGTGTGTTTGTTTTTTGTTTGTTTTTTTTTAAATGACCTCTTCCTATAGCAAGCATAGTATTGATTTCTCCTACTTGAGAGAGCATTGCCTATAATCAGCAGTTCTAGGAATAATTGTTTAGCCATGCTGAGCACTGTTGCAATGCTACTTGTCAACACATTCCTAGAGAGCAGGAGAGGCTTGCACCTCATGCCACCATGTACAAGCCTGCTCAGGCTCTGCAGCACTCTCCAGCACAGGGTTTCCCCTCTGTGCTCTGTGACAGCACAGATGAAGCTGGTCTAGTTTTTTTGCAACTAATGGACCTTCTTCATGTGTCTGTCCAGAGCAGATTTGTGTCTGTGCACGCATGTATGATACAGCCTGAACCAGATGGTGTCTAAGAAGCTGCTGAAGAGAGTGACAAAAGCATCCATTTTCCCCCTTTTCTTCCTCACAGAAAACCTCAGAATCTTTGGAATGAACTCAGTGGGATGACATTTTTTCGCAAAGAAGTAAGCTGGATCTCAGAAATTAGTCATCTCTTTATTGTCCACAAGACCGGGGATGAACACAGTGAAACAATTATGTCCACCGAGATACTTCTAACATCTTCCTAATTACTTCAGGGAATATTTCTGTTGCCTGATGATCCCCATATTTTTCCTGGGAAACCTATGCCTCATAGGTTGCTTTTTCCTTTCCTATATATTTCATTGCAATTATTTTTTAAATGTCTTGAACAAATTACTGAAAGTACAGATACGTGTTTCAGATTCCTTTAGAAATCAAATCTTGTAATTATTTTCCTTGTAATATACCTGAATTCTTTTTATGACCAATATTTTTGAAACCATCTTGTCTGTAGGGATAAAAGATAGAAGGAAGTATCTTAGCTCTCTTGAAGAGGTGTCTTTTTGCATAAATTCTATGGCAATATCTTCTTTTTCTACAATGACTTTTGTGCTGTTTAAGCAAACAAGTTACAATTTGGTAGTCTTTTTTTTCAGGTGTCTACTCATTAATCAGTGGTTAAAAAATACCTGTCAAGACTGATGTCTGAAGACAGCTGTAGTAAGTAAGGATTTTGATTAACTTCCTTTGTTTTTTAGTTTGAACAATACATTCTCTTATCCCATTTGGGTTTTGCAATGCCTGGGGTTTAAAACTATTATTGAATGGGCTATTATTATCTTGGAAAACACCAGGAGCATGATTACCTCTTGTGAAGTTATTTACATTTGTGTATGGCACATGAAAAATGGAATTTTGATGTAAATGAATAGAGAATTATCATCTATAATGGTAGTCTTTTCCATGCTGCCTAGTTTTCACAATTGTGATGTCCTGAGGTGCAAAGGAATGCAAAATCATGCTCTTGATTAGGAATTCTTTGCCTTTTCAAAAGAAATTTCAACTGGTAATTTATTTTTTGTTTCAATTATGGTATTCTCTAGTTGATGCAATTTAGTGTAGCCTGACCTGAGTCAAAAACATTAGAAAATCTTTGTCCTTGGAATTCCGGTTATCAGCTCTTAACACTTTGGCAGTTATTTCCTGGAAGTTTGCTTGCTTTGGTCTGCAGTAAGTAGAGATTACATACGACAAACTGATGGTTGTGGAAATGCATGGTCAAGCTGCATGTTTATTGCAGATTTTGGAAAGGGAATCCTTTTGTGTACTTTGATTTACAGATGTTGTCTCTGAGTAAAGCATTTCTGTCTTCATATTTATTTGTATCAGTATTTTCTACTTTCACCTAATATGAAGATATTCAGTGGTAGGGAATATGTACTTGTTTAGAGCTAGCAGTATGCTCAGCTTTGTACAATACTCAACAGCAGACCATCACTGCCCTGGAGAGCTTAAAGTCTAAAAATACCTCAGCTAGTGCTTCAGCTTTTTTCAGCCGTCATTCTCAAGATACACTTATTGTTTTGTCTCATCCTAATAAAACTCAATTTTAAACAGTCAGCTTGGTTCATCTCTGAAAATAATCTAGTAAAAGGTAAACTACTCATTTTTAGATATGAAAACGTGCATGGGTTCAATCCAGGATTCACTGCAAAGCAGAATCCCATTGTTATGGACCCCTCTAGGTAACCTTAATCTTACCTGCCTGCTCCCAGCAGTGCCAGCAAAGCATTTGCAAGCCCTCTGGCTGTATTACCTGTCTTCTCTCTGGCTGTAGAGAGCAGTTTAGTTGTAGCAAACTGCTGGAGCTCTGATTGCAAATGAGGTCATCTGGGTAAGACATCATGATTCTTTCATGAATATTTGTGAGTATTTTGGAGCAATGAGAGGTATGTTTCTCTAGTGAGTCTCATTTCAAGGCTGTGCTGTGGGTTTTTTTGCCATCAGGACTGTCAGGAGCAAGGTGAAGATAAGTGTGATCTGCTAGTTTAATACTAGGCAAGGGAAGGATGGTAAGCGATTACACCATGTGCTAATGGAAAAGGACTGAAGAAGAGTGAGAAAAAAAAAACTTTAGCAGAAAGGCTTTGCAGTCCATTGGATACTGCCTCTTTTTGCTGTGTGTATTTTTATAAGTGTTTCTGCCTCTGTGGTTTCTTCTTTCTAAGAACAACATCAGTCAGCTCTGAACTGTGGTATCTCAGATTCTTTCTAGGGATTAAGCTGCAGGTTTAATTTTTGGGCTGGCATAAGGACCATCTGTTCAGTGTAGTTTGCAGGCAGAGTGGAGATATGTGTGTTGTGAACATACAGAACACACTGTAAGAAAAGAAGGCAGAGAATAGACTTTAACATCTTGTTATTTTCAGTTTTGTTGTTAATTCTGTTGTGCTTGAAAGAGAGTGCTTCAAAAGGATGAAGCCATCAGGTCCTGTTCTATATGTGGTGAGTTAAGGGAGGACAGTTTCAGGTTCCTCTTCAGAGTGGTTGAACTGTGTGATGGCTTACAGGTGAGAGATGGAGATATTATCTGTCTGAAAACTACTACTGTATTCTGGTGGCTATAGTAGCTTAATGCTTTTGAGAAAGGGAGCATTTTAATCTCTACTCACACATTTAAATTTCCCATCTCCTCAGCACATACCTTGTACTGAGTTCTTCCTCTTCAGCTTCATTCTCATCCCATTAAGTCACTGCATATAAATCATTGCTCTTTGCTGTCCAATCTGGTATGAAAATTATGGCACAAACAACTGCAGGAGCCCTGCACACTTTTGTGTGTTTCAGATTAAGCCCTACACCCATATTACCCCACCTGACCTGGGCTACTTCTGTTTCATAAACCAAAGCCAGTTCTCTGCCTTGACATGATCCTGGATTACCAAACTAGTTCTCATGCCTTCTCCTACAGCTCAGCCTCCATCTCCTCCATCATACATAGGGATGGTCTTCACCTTAATTTATTATTCTTACTGTTTTCAAAGATCTCAAGTTGCTACTTTGAGTTAAAAAATGTATATCATGTCTCTTTGCAGGAAGAAAGAAAGAACAGGAGAGCTCAAATCTGAGAGAGGATTGAAGAAGTAGAGACATAAGAAGGAGGTATAGAGTCACTAGTTACACAGAGGTAGCCTCTCTTCCCATTCCTGCTCCATCTGATGTTAACACCAAAGATAGGATATTGGAGATTCATAAGAGAGATTCTTCAGAGATTCATACCTTATGGTATACCTCATATTCCTTAGCTACTGACTTTGTGATCTCCTAGCTGCAGTCCTTCACTCGTTATTTGGAGCCTTATTCTGTTATTTCTGTAAAAGGATTAGTAAATGTTAGGAACTAGCTGAATGAATGTTTATGGCTTGAAACACAGTGGAACTCACTGAGAAAGAAAAATATAGAAGTTTGTAAAAAATTGTCGTCTGTTTTCGACATCAATTTGGTATGTTTAGGAGGAGGAGATGATGGAGATCCTTACCAGAAACAGCTATGCATTTGAATCACTAAGAGTCCTGATCCACAACCACAAGAAGGCTAAAATGAGACAACTATAAAACTGTGAAACTTTGCATATCTCTTTGTCACATACTACTTGCATGGCCCTTCCTCTGACTGCAGATTTAGCTTAGCTGATCTTGCTGTATCCCCTCACTCATGAATGATAAACTTTCTTCGATGTGCCACTGCTGCTCATAAGGACCTGGGCCCTCCCTGTGAAGAGAAGCTGACAAGTGGGCATGGGAAGGCTTCACAGTGATCCCAAGCCATGACTGTGACTCATAAGTCAGAGCCTTGCCTCTAGTGAGCACATCAAAATACAAAGAAGCAGATGGATTTTAGAGCAGTTCAGGTAGAGAGAAATGAGAAAACATTTTGATACCATTTTCTCCCTGCTCCTGACAGCTCTCTGGCCCTGTTAGATCTGCTGTCTGAGCTTCCCCATGAGCAGGCTATAGTGTCTTTCAGTCAAATTAACTTGCTGAACAATCTGTGTTCCTTAATACATTTCACCACACTGTGCATTTTTAATCCAGATCAGGCACGGATGCATTATCCCAACTCTGCAAAGTTAACTGGAGAGTGTGATATACATGCTGGCTTTATTCTTTTAGGCTGGTTTGCACTGGCTTCAAGACAGCAGACCATTTCTAACCCAGTATGAAGACAGAACAGCACATACAGACAGTACCAAGGTAAGAACAGGTCTGCCTGGACAAATTACCTACTTAGCATGCTTTGTCTGAACCAAGCTGAAGTTGCAGAGTGTTTGTTCTGGTGTAATGCTCTGTGCTATGCAGCCACACAGTCCTGAACTTGATGATAGTTTTCAGATGCTTTTAAAAACTGCTGTATACTTACACACTTGATTTACCATCTCATGGTGCTACAGCACTCAAAAGTACTGAAAGCAGGTATTTGCTAGCACTATCCTTTTTCACTGAAGCAGTGTAAAAGAATTTCTGCTTTGCGATCAGCATAACTGGATTTGCCTATTAAAAATCAGCCTGCAAAGTAAAGGGGGCCAATACTCGTGGATCTTTCTATTTTTTTTCCAGACAAATGTAACTGAGCCTAAGCAAATGCTAAAGAGGCATGAAATATGCTATTCCTTTGCATTTGTGTTAATAAAGTTTCAGATATGCTATGGATGTTTTCTTCTAGTAGTTGTAAGACACAAAGTGTAGGATTTGTTTTCAAATGTAACAATTTACATAAAGGATGACAGAATGAGAAACAAGGGACTGTAATCATGTTCCATTTCTACTTTTTTGGGGAAAATTTTATTTGAAACAGTCCTATTTTCCTCCAAACTCTCAATTTTTGAGGGGTGACAGTCAAGTTATATCCCAGACTATTACTACTTTCCACACCTTCTCTGTACTGCTTTTACATGAAAGGAGGGAAATGCAATATCTCAGGATGACAAAAGCCCAATGAACTACATGTGAGAACTTTTTATTTAGAATAATTAATTATAAGCATATTGCAGCCTTTGCCTCTTAACTTTACCATTGCAATAAAAGCATTTGTTATCATGTGTTTTCATATTCATTCACCTTCTACTGTATTTCTCAGCTATACCACCATTTGTTCAATGTAAGAGATCTCCAGGGTGAATATGGAATAACACATAGGCAAATAAATATCTTGTTCAGTAAAATTTAGGCACCTGAATAAAGGCAAACAATCCAGATTTTATGGAATAAGCCCCCTGGTCTGTAGAAAAAGCTTTTTATGTGCCTTGGGAAGGATTACTCTCTTTTACAAAAAGTAAAGTTGCATTGTCCGGACTAACCATTTAGGACCCTGTTCTTCTGTCCTTGGGGCACCTAGACCTGGACTTACATTTCTACTGCTGAACACAGATGAAATTTTATTTGTATAAGTTAGCACTCAGCCCTGTACCACACGTGGCCCCCATAAACCTGAGGTGTCACGTGTTTGAATTTATTGTATCTGAAATAAAATATGTGGTCTTGCATCCCAGGAAAATGATGTATTTATAGCAAGAAACTGCTGTGCATCCACTCCCTGTCATGTGGGAGGATATGCTATGTGGGAGTACTGAGGCGAACAAGCAGGTGAGACGTCCATTGGGTTGGGGTTGCAGCAGAGGAGGATGTCTGGCATGCATACTGGTCTTTCATTCTACAGGACTGGTGGCCCCTGCATTGTACTTGGGCACTATCTGGAAGACCTGTAGCTCATCCCTATGTCATACTACTCTCCCAGTTAGACAGTAACACAACATTTGGGGCTAGTGGTCAAGACTGTGTCAAAACCAGCAGTACTGGTCAAGCCCTGCTTAGTTTTCCAGAGTAGAGTTTATCTCTAGAGATTATGCCTAATCATAAATAGAGAAAGAACTTTATATCTCAACAAGTGAGATAGATATTAGACTAAGTAGGGTCTGGTGCCAGATTTAAGAAAAGCACTTAAGTGCTTCCTTAACGTTTACATCAAAGCTCATGTGTTTGAGAGATCTGGAGACTCACTTTCCCCAAATTTCTGTCTGGGTAGCTAATGTGTAATGGCACTCAGCATGCATTCTGCATAATAGAAATCACATTTTTAGTTATCGTTTTGCATCTAAAAAATTCCTTGGTAGTATGACTTTGGTCCATGAAAGCACTTTAATATAGGATGTGAACACCAGCAAATTGTAGCCTATCTTAGAAAGCTTAGGTAGGTTGTCCTAGATTACTCTTCAACCTTATCTCTTTTGGTATTGCAAAGAATGCTTTTAGGAATGTTTTTCTTCTGATGTTTCCATTCACAGCAATTAAAGCATTTCATGCTCTTTAAAGTTGTCTTGCAACTGTCTGTCTCTCGTGGATGTGTGAATGGAAGAAGAGAGAGTCTCAGAAAACTGAAGCTAGTCCTACCAATTAAATTAATTGAATTTTTCAGATATATAGGCTGCAGAAAATTTGAATAGCTTTTTATCCAATCTGCCCACCTTATCATATACAGATTTTATATTTCAGTGGCACTGGGGGGGGCATAACTCCCATTTTTTTCCTTAATCCTCTATCACAGTGCAGCAAGGGACAGCAGTGGGAGTAGAAATCTACAGCCACTCAATCCATTTGTACCCAGAGAGAGATGGAGTGATTCTGCTGTTTCATCCAGAGGGGCTTTGTAAAGTCTTCTTTCCCCTAACAAGCCTTTCCATTTGACAACTTCTCACCTATACACTAATGCTTTTGGGAGCTAGGTGTGAAACCAAGAGGAGAAATACACCTGTTTGCATAGTGATTTTTTCTAATGTTAATAGTGGGAAGTATTATGTAACATGACTTTTGCAAACAACTGGAAGTTTAGCTTGGCATATGGCAAGCAGCCCCTGCACAATATTGTTCCCTGCATGTGGAAATTCCCAGTATGACTGATTCAAAAGTTTAACATAGCTGACACCTTGCTGGAAAAAAAGTAGCTCAGACGAACTGAAATGAAGTATTTCAAAAACTAGGTGCTCAGACATGAGTCTAACCATGCTGAGAAATTTAAGTTGCTCATTCAAAAAGGGGAGAATAAAAGAGAAAAAATCTTTCCTTTTCATGTTCCTAGCATCTTCATTTCAGGAGAATGCTGCGGTGGTGGGTTTAACTCCTTTATAAATCAAAGGGTACATGTAGCTGGTTCTGGAAGTGGGTTAAGATGTGATAATTAAGTGATTTTAAATATTAATCATCCTATTTAAAAGTAATATTGGCAAAGAAAGGCATCTCTAATAAGAGATCAAATTACACTATAAACATTATTCCATAAAAAATGGGGCTTTTTCAAGTGTTTCTTTGAAGCCAAATGAGAACCGATCCAGTGTCTGAGTACATTCCCAGGGTGCCATGAGGAAGCCGAATTCTTTTCATAATTGTTTGGCAAACTTCTTCCAAAACACACTGCACACAGACTTAAAATGCGTTTTTCCTGTTGTGTGTCTGTGTTTTTGGGTGAATACCATGTGGACTTTGGTCTGAGCTTTGCTCACCTGAAAAGCTCTGGGAGAGGACTCCATGTTTCAGTTACCTGTTTCCTGTTGAGCAGACAAAATATGTTCATCTTAAGGAAGCAAAAATGACAAAGTTATTTTAAGGTAAACAAGCCATTTTGTTTCCTCAGGGTGTGGAGTAATTTTGTTTTTGTTATTCACGTCTGGATAAAAAAGGACAGATTAGGTATCACTACTGTTAGCTTCAGCTTTTCTCAGGGAAATAAAGACAGGATTTGAATAGGAAGTATTTATATTATTTGCAGTCTAAGCTGACCCTGAAGGCAGTGATCAACTTAAAGATTTGTCCTATAGTAGCATACTGATGTGGATATTGAAATGAGGCAGATGTGCCTGATTGACACAAGGCCAGGCAGAGCTGTGTCCCGAGATGAAATTCTCAAAACTGATAAAACTGATAGAAAGCTATTATAAAATTGCTCTCTTTTACAGTTTAATTTACCAGTGGTTAAGGAAAAAAATGGGAGCACTTAAGTAGATTGTATTGCATGGATGTGACTCTGTACAGTGTTCTCTCTCATGCAGAGCAGTGACTGCAAACTTTCCCATAGGAAACTGACATCAGTAATACATTGTTTGGTTAGTGTAGGAAATAGTGAATTCTGTTATTGAGGTTTTTTCAGGTCTTTTTTTTTCTGAAAATGTTGCTTAAGGCCCAATTCTGCTGTTCTTCAGCCAAAAGACATTTAACCAAATGAATGTTGAATTTAGTTCTCTGTCCTTATTCAATTGTTTTTTGAGTTAAATATTCATTGACTTCAACAACAGATTTTCTCTAAGAGCTGAATTAAACTAAGTAGAAACATCGGGACCCAACTAAGATACTGACTTCTCCCACATCCTTAGAGCTGAGTATACTGGAATTCATTAACTCTCATGAAATGCAATGCTAAAAGTTGATGTGTTATTGAGTAATGATAAATGCAGAGTTACATACATGCATTATGTTACTTGTTCCCGTTTCTACAATGCATAATAGGAGGCTGTTTCCCTGCATGGCTTTTGGACATCACTTATGATTCAAAACTGTGATGGTTAAAAACTATTGGCAGGGAATTTGTAAAACTGTCAGTGCTCTGAGTGTCTTGGTCTGGGCAGGCAGTGAAAGAACACGAAACTGACTGATCAATATGATTCTCAGAGCTGTGCTTTTTGTCTTGATGCAACTTGTAATTCAATGACTAAGTATGAGGAAGGAAATCAGGAAAAGGTTAGAGAGGGTTGTGTTTTAAATTCAGTAGGGAGTGAGTGAAATGGAAGAGAAATTCCAGTGCTAAGATTATCGACCCATTTCTATACTGAGATGGACTTAGCATAAGACTAGCTGTGGTAAAAAACATGAGAAGCAAAATCTGAATGTCAGACTGCTTCAAAGTTTAAAGTAAGGCAATTTCAAGAATATTTTCCTCAGCTCCACATGCACATGTTCCCAGCTGATCAAATGGCCGCTGACAGCAATGAAGTCTGCTGTAGTACCTAACAAGCCACTTGTAGAAGTGTTGGGGCAGCATTAAAAGCATGGAAAGCAAGTTTTTACATCAAGAAAAGTCTCCTCACATATAGAAATGCTTCACTGGCTTGCAGAATTAGTTCCCCACATTATGCCTCTGTTACATCTTAATTCTGATTGAGAGTAATGTGAAATCTGAGTTTCCTAAGGAGAAGAGTGTTAGAAGATATAGGGCCTCTTTGCCAAATTTTCTGCTGGTCTACATGCCATCTATTTGTTGATGCCTGAGTAGACACTATTTGCACCAACAGAAAAGCATTGTTTCTTCACAATGAAAAAGTCATTTGAATTGCTCTCCACTCCAGTTGAAAAACTCTCAGAGATTTGGTCTCTTTCTGAAAACAGATTGTTAAGGCTACATAATTTGTATGAATATTTGACTTTTTTCCAAGAATGAATTCTAATAATTAAATAAGATTTCTGTTCTTTGTACTTTTTTTCATATGTTTGCGTACCTCTTCTGCTTGTTTTGCTTGAGACTGTTAGCTCATAGAGACCAGAAAAATAAGATTGTATATTGACCTAAGCAGATTCACTCCTAAACAAACTGTTCCTCAAAGATTTCCAGAAGGCACCAGCTTACTACTTTAAGAAGTAACAGCCTACAAAAATGTTATTTTTCACAGTTAAGCAGACTTTGGTCTAAAGCTGTACAAACAAGCCTCTGAATCCCTGTCGCTTCCAGGGACTGTTTTTAGGTGTGTGCTGATCTATAAATCAAAAGGATTTGAAACAATGTAGGAGAAAATGTTTAAAGAAAACAAATACAAAAGGAAACATTTTTCTCTTCTCCCTCCTGCAGATCAGGGTACCTTCCAAAGAAGTCAAACGCATTACAGGGATCCAAAATTTGAGCATGAAAGAGGAAACTGAAGAGTGCCTGGTCCAAATCCCACTGAATTAGTGCCAAACTCATCCTTGACCACAGTGAGTTTTTGTTGAGATCCCATGCTCTGATTTTGGCAGTCAGGTTGGATACCACATCACAGTCCACTTCCTTTTGAAACAGGTAAGACCCAAACTGGAGCAAAAGAAAGTTAAAACTAACAGAAGGCACCAGATCAATGTGGATCCTGCCAGGCTCTCTCATAAAGAGTATGTGACTCTTTGTGAAACCGTAAGTAACATTGGCATTGTATAAAGACCCCAAATGGCTTAAAGGCTTTGGAGTAGCATTGATGTGAAAGGCCCTGAAACAATGGGACACTTATTAATGCCCTGCCAGTACTGCAAGATCCACAGGTGTTCTAAACCAGGCAGCTTATATTGGGTCTTACTCTGCTGCTGATGTCAGTGGCAAAACCCCTGGAGACCTCAATGGTGAGAGAACCCAGGCAGTGGTGATGAAGGGAATTCATTTGCTCTGATGGGAGCAGAACTGACTCTGAACAGTCTCATTTCCTGATGTTGACTGTCGAAATCCACCCTCATGTTCCTGATGGCTGATATCAGAATGTAGTAGTAAAAGTACTGCTCACCCAAGCAACCTAAACACTAGAGTGCAGCTGGAGGTGAAATCTGTGTATATGAGAATACCTGTAACAAATAAAAGGGGGCTTTTTTTATGCCAGGAGCTACTTAGATAGAGAAATAAATAAGTGGCAAATTTGTTCTCACTGTTCTTTTTAAATAGAATGAAGGTGATCATTTTAGGGGAAAAAAAAAAGAAAACTAATATAAAAAACCCAATAGTAATTTAAACAGCTCTAATTTTATTTGGTTTAAACAATAAAAATATAAGAAGACATAAAAGATTAGGCTGGATCAGGTGGTGTTAATTGCTGATTCTAGATGGGTTTTTTTGGTTTTTTTCCCCTCCATGCGTGTACTGATACTTATAGTATTATCTAAAAGGAATATAAGAAGCATCTTAGTCCATTAGCAGCAGTTAATCATTGAATAGCCTGTCCATGAGGAAACTTGCTTCAATGAAAAATTGGTGCAAGCTTATTCTTTGCATTCAAGTCAATGACAGTGTTGTTCACAGAGAAGCTGTCCCAATGCAGCCATCCAGTATCCCTGAGCTCTGTGACAGAACAGATTTTGTCCCTAAGGTTTTCCTTTGTAACTTTTTGATTAGCCTGCAAGAGCATAAACAGTACATAGCTTTGATGAGTGTTAAAAATTTCAGCCAGTATCAGGGCTTCAGCAAATGTGTGTTTGTGTGCATTACTGCCAGGCGGTTCTTGGGTCTGCAATTTGTTCTCTAGTCCTCATCACTGCCAGCCTGCACTGCACAAATCTTACTCACTCTCGAGCTCCCACTTAGGGTCAGTCAGCTGTATCTCTTCTGAAACAAACCCCAGGTGCATCTCTGGGGGAATCTCACTCCAGGGATGGCTACAAATATGCTCTGTGGCTAAGACTACACAGTCCTGCCTTTGTAGTCTTCTAGGAGACTTTGCACTCGGTCATCTCCAGCACATGCAGGGCATGCAGGGCTTAACAGTATAAAACAGTAATGCTGATATGCTCCATCACAGCCCTCATACTGTTTCAGACCCTTTGAAGTGAATAAAATACACAGAAAAAAATAACTGTCTAATGGCCTGAGGACCCAGGAGAGACCCAGGACCAAGTGCTGTGGAATGTGAATGTAGCCAATGGCCTTCACCTTTGGGTGAAAGAGCCTTTAGCAGGGTAAATATTTACCTACTCCAAGTGTATGTCAGGCGTGGCTAAAAGGAATTTGTGTATGAAAGACGATAATTGACATGATCAAGTCTTCAGTATATTTTTCAGGGCTACTGATTATAGCAACTGATTCAAGCAGTCAGAAGAGTAACAGGCTGTGAGGTTCAGCAGACCTCAATCTCCTGGAAATTCCATATGGTAATGTCCCATTTACTAAGAACAAGGTGCCAGGTCACTGCTAGTTTAGACTGGGGCATTAAGTATGACACACTATCACCATTTCAAAAACTGCATCTCTCTGACAGTTTCTATTTTCATCTCCAAACTACAAGTGTGACACTGTGAATACTGAAAACATAGGAAATACATTTAATTTGGTTTCCCTGTAAGAGAAAAAGAGGCCTTTTGGAATTATGTTTGGAGTGAAAGAGGCCATATGTTTTGTCCATCAGATCTCCTCAGAGGTTTCTTCCCCTGTAATATATTTATCCTGCTGGGTGGGTTATTTTTGGAGTCATATTTTGGTATGATATAATTTTTAAGGCAGGACAGGGAAAGACAGAAATGTCCTGGTTCATTGGAACATTTCCATAGCAAGATGTCTCTAGTCCTGTCAAAATAAGACACTCTCATAAGTCCCATTCTGCAAGCAAGAACATGTTCTTATCGTATCCTGAACAGTGAAGTTGATCAACTCATTGGCTAGTGTTTGTAAATCTTACGTCACTGCACTGCAATTCTAATAAATGTTCCCTCATCTTTCTCTCACATCTTATTGCTAAGATCCTGAGGTGCAGGAGAGTGTGTATTTTTTTCATTGGACTGCAGACATGCCCCTATGGAAATGTCTCTGCATAATGATTGGACTAGATGATCTTGAAGATCTTTTCCAACTGAAACAATTCTTTGATTCCAACACCTGCAGAGAAACTGTATATGAGATGTTTTGTCAAGTCATTGATAAACCAAAGGACTCTGATTTCCAGAAGTACTTCTGTGAGACATCTCTAGTCACTGAAAATGTGATTCCACAAAGCAAGGAAATCATCTCAGTCCTTTAATGTGATGGTGGATTTTCATAGGAAACTTTTACGACCCCCTGAGGGTCTCTTCCACCACATTAATGATGCCATTTAGCTGCACCTGCAACCCATTAAGATTGCTCTTTCTAATCCGGATGGCAGGCCACCAAGGTTAAATCTGATCAAAGTTCCTCACCCCTGCAGAGCTCAATACATTTTAGAAACTGAACAGAACTCACTTTTTCATGGTATATAATGAAAAGGAAGGACAAAGCTGAAAAACTAGCTGTAGGGGATGTTCACCAGCCAGGCATATTCTTAAAAAAATTAAATGCTGATAAATTATTTTTCTGGATTTTAGTATGTCATTTCATGATACACTTTCCCTGTTGTTATATTTACCTTATGAAAAGCTGAAGCAATCAAGAAGTTTTAGGCTGAAATATGTAAGTCTTTTTCAGAGCAGAAAAGGAAATCCAGTGACTTCCTCAGCTGTTTAAACTAAATCTTGTATCTTCAAAAGTTATTTACGTGCTTCATATCTGCAAGCCAGAAAGCATAACCCACAAAGCCAGACTTGTCCCCATGACCCACTGACTTTTTGACATCTTGAGGTCATGCATCCAAAGCATGCACAAGCAGGAAACGCAAGGCTTCTTCCAACCACATCCTGGTGTGTCTGTAGTGTAAATTAGAGCTGTGAGAGCTCTGTGAAAATTCATCTGGCAAGCATGCAATGTTTCTTTTCCTTTTTCTTATAAATTTTGCTAAAGGGTTTGAGCTTAGTCTAATTAAAATTAATGAGAATTAAATGTAAGGGGAAAAAACAGAGATCACCCATAAATAATTGGTGGTAGGGATGGAGAACCTGTATATTGAGAAGTCAATTAGCAGGAACCTCCTGTACCTCAGGACTGATGCAAGTGATAAGATGCAAGAGAAAGATGAAGGAACATTTATTAGAATTACAATGCGGTGATGTAAGAAGGATGCATAGTAACAAATCAGCTGATCATCTTAATCATTCAGGATAAGATACACACACACTTCTGCTTGTGGAATGGAACTTATGAGAGTGTCGGGTGGTTTTTTTTGACAGAACTACAGACTTTTCAATTTCCAGTCCAAAAAGAGACCATGTTCTCTTCTTTTACTTTAGTGGTTTACTTATCTAGCAACTGCATTAGTTCTCTGCCAGTCCTGCATATCCCTGTCATGTCAGCCAAAGCTGGAAGGAATTACTCAGATGTCACTGATCCCTGCTGAGAGCCTACTATTGAAGTGTCTCAGATCGCTCTTAAAAATAATCATTTTTTATGAGGCCTATGTGAAGAAGCAAACAAGAAAAATGAGACTTAGAGGAAAAAGCAGAAAATGCAAAGAGATTCTGTCAGCATTTGCCTTCAGCATAGTCAGCTCAGCTTTAAAGAAAGGAAATTATCTTATCCTATATGATTCTTATCACTGGTCCAGCTTAAAAATTAATAATATTAAGTTTCAAGGTGCTCATGTAAAGATGAGGCTACTGAACATGATGCCACATGGCTGAATGTTGAATAAATAACATGGAAGGACAGGGACAGTATAATATTTTAAAACAGGGAGATTGCTAGATCCATTCCCACTTAAATGAAACAAAATCAGATAGGACCATATTTCCTGCTCTGGCATCAATGATATGTGATAACATAAGTATTTGACGGATATGTAAAAAGTTCTTCTCAAAGTGTACAGTATATCCAGCTCCCTCCCTCCACCAAACCACAAACACTGAGAAATAAATGGTTGCTCTTTTCTGAATGGCACAAAAGAGTTGTTGGTACAGTTGAGATATCAATGAAATGGATTGAAAAAAGAATTATCTTACTTGTACCAAACAGGAAAGGAATTAATACACGGAGGCTGGAAGTTCAAAAATTCCTGCAAGAAACAGCTTGGGAAGAAGGACATTTGCAACAGCATTTTTAGATTTGTTTACAAAGCAAGAGCAGGTGCAAGTCCAGCTTGACAAAAACAACAAAAATTCTGCATGTTTGCAAGTTCTAAGTACTGCAGTACTGAAGCACCCAACTGCTCAGACCTTGAAGAATTCTGCTGGATAGAACATCACATTTATGATCTATCGATATGGAATGAAGGTTGTCAGCAATACACAAGACTCATACTTACATTCAATGGAGCATGAAATCTCCAACTGACAAGAGCAAGATGCCAAACTGGACAGAAAGAAGTCAGGTTCAGAGAACACAAGTTCAGTAATAATGGATAAGGCTGATGCATGGGGTCAGAAGAATAAAGACGATCTCAGCCTTGGTACATCCCATCACAGCCAGCCTATACTTTCGACCACACAGTAGCATAGCCAAAAGTTGCTGGAATCTACTTACCTTTTTCTGACTATTTAGAATGAAGGACTTCCACACATAACACAATGTTGCAAGCTCACATTCTGAGTTCATTGTCTGATTTGATGCAATACAGAAAAGTTCCATCAGCTGCACATCAGCAATGCCATAACTAGCCCAAGATGTTGCTTTATGGCTTAGTTTTGTTTCATTTTTCAAAAGATTAGTGAGAGTGGTCTGACTGATGTCATTCAATACATGCTGCAAATACTGAAATTTTAATATTAAAATTCTATAATGCAGCTCTGCCCAGATGTTATTTATTAGAAATAGACTGTTGTTTTCTTTATTTGTGTATTTTTATTTGGCAGCTCTTATAAGCATTCCTGTAAGTAAAAAGTAAAAATTCCATACCTTTAAATCATAGATGTCTGGGATTGCTGCACTCAGTGTTGTGCAGAGGGTTTACACAGTACATGAACGGGTGCCTGTAAATGTGAGCTGAGCAAGAAGCCCTCCATGCACCTTCCAGGAGCAAGGCAGCAAGTGTGTCAGTGACAGTACAGAAAAAACCTTTCCATGCCTGTGTCTGGAGCTCTCACAAATCTAACATAACAGTACCAGCAGATTACAGCACTCAAGAAACGTGAAGGCAATAAAGAGGTCATGCAAATGGAAAGATATTTAAAGACTTCTGAATAAGATTTTTGTTTCTCCTTAACAGATGAATTCAAGCAACTTTATAGCAAGGCAGAAAGGCTTTGCCTGCGAGAAAGTTTTGCTTGTGACAGATAAAATGAGGAAGGATTTGTTAGGTGATTTGTTTGATCTGTAGAGGTTATAAAGGGTATATCAAACTAATAATTCAAATTTCTAGTGATCACTGGTTTTATTTCTGTGTTTGTGTTAGAAAATAAGTCAGGAAGCTACTTCTCTAATAGCACATTTGAACTGGTATCAGTCACTGCTTGACTGGCCTGTGTATTTCACAAAAGGTGGCTCTGTGAGGTGCATATTTTTCCTACTCACTGTAAGCAGCTGAATATGAGACTTTTTAAAATGACATTGAAGAGACATAAACATCAAGCATGGTACTGAGGAATGCCAGGAAACAAGAATTGAAGACTGACTGCCTATAAAACCTAAACAAATGTTTCCACCAGTAAAATGGGTAAAACAGTTTCAGAAACATGATGCAATTAACAGTTGCTTATGAATGTGCAATGGTTTACTACAGTTCTTCTCAAATCAGTGCCTTGAATTTTCTTGCAATTTTGGGAGTCAGGTCACATATCTTCTTGGCAGATAGTGTGTGGGTATCTTAGCAATGATTGCATTTCCTGGAGCATACCATACAGTCACTGCAACATAGCACAAGTGTGAAAGAGGGTTATTATCAGGCTTAACTCAGTAACTCCTGTGGGTGGAACCATTATAAAAATGAATCATTTAACACTCTGCAGCATTACTGCACATCCAGCTTCGCTGTCCAGTCAGTTTCACTACTACAATCCACTATTATCGCTGCTTTGGGCAGAAACTCTACTTCCAGTTGTTGAACATCTATGATTATGTGTACATTTTTGTCTTCTATAGTATGTTGCAAAATGCCTAGCCCTTCAGCTGTTACAACTGTTTGCAGTGCTGTCTTATCAGCCAGGTAAGAAATCTGCCCTTCCAAATGATTATTGATTTCAGGACAAAGCAAAATATATTAAAACTCCCTACAATAGCTGCTTTACTGTTTTTTGTTGGATCAGCTGATTTTCTTTAATACTTTGTTTCCATTAGGGTCGAACTTTTATAGTTGGTGTCACTGTTTTCTGTCTCAAATATGATTTTAAAAAAATAAATAAAAGGATTTATATTTCTGTGTCTTCCCACAACTCATTTAGCTTGCATTTTTCTTCCCTGGCCTTTCCCTTTTCCTTTGAAAGTAGAGTTCTTTGTACTCCTGTATTGGCAGTTTTCTCCAGGACCCTCATTCTCAGATTCAATGCCAAAAGTGTGTGTGATGTGTTTAAGGACGTATATGCATCCTTTTGTTGGCTGCACATACTGTCAGAGGAGGCAATCCTTGTAGTTATGGCCACAGGAGTAGTGCTTACCAGTTTGTACCCTTGGGCATGCCAGTCTTCCTCCAGCAGCTCAACCCAAATACTGGCATGAGAAGGCTCAGCAGAATTGTCTTACTGCTGGTAAACCTGCTCACCTTGCTGAAAAATCTGTTGTTCTCCAAAGGGGATGTTGAGGTGCTTAATTTGTTTTGGTCCTCCTTTGTCATGCAAAAGATAAGGTAACAAAGAAAAAGTCTGACAAAAGGGCCAGTTGAGACCTGTGTCAACTACCTACAAAGAAAATTAGGGTGTTTTCATCTTGGAAGTATCACTGTGAAAGGAGTATCTCTATGGAAGAATAGCAGAGATATTTTTCTCCACTTCATTAAGGACATGAAAGAAAGGGATGGGAGACTCTACTTCACAGCAGGACAACTAGTACAGCTGAGGATCTGCATCGGGCCTTGAAGAGGCATCAGGATCAAGAAGAACTAATACTCTTTTATTTTATCAAGTTAAAGCAATTTTTTAAAATCCTTGCTCCTGGATCCATGTGATTGCAGATGCCTCAGGAAAGGCTGGGGGAGCTGGCCATGTTTAGCCTTGAGGAGACTGAGAGAGGACATCATCAATGTCTGTCAGTATCTGAATGGAGAGTGTCAACAGGATGGAGCCAGACTTTGCTTGGTCGTATCAAGCATTAGCACATGAGGCAATGGGCAGAAACTGATGCACAGGAAGTTCCACCTGAACATGAGTCAGAACTTCTTTACTGTACAGGTGACCGAGCACTGGAACACATTGACCAAAGTGGTTGTGGAATCTCCCTCACTGGAGATATCCAAGAACTACCTGGACACAATCCTGTGCCGTGTGCTGTAGGATGACCCTGCTTGACCAGGGGGGTTGGATCAGATGACCCCCTGTGGTGCCTTCCAGACTGACCCATCCTGAGCTCTGTGGTTCTCTTGCCAGTGAAATTTCTCTGTTAGTGAGTCACAAGAGCAAGTTTATCTCTCCCACTTCATACCCCCTCAGACACACTTCTGGTCACACAGATCTTAAGGATTAATGTCCTCCTTCACAATGGGGGAAAGGTGTCTGCAGCCACAGCACACCACACCTCTTCAAGATTTGCACTTGAACGGGAAAAGATAATGGTCCAGCAGGATCCTACCTGAGAGGTGTGAGGAACAGTGAAGTGTCCTAGTGGGAGAAGATTCCTGGACTGTGTACCTGCACTCAGCTCTGTGCCAGAGTCACAGTGGGGCTATTCCTGAGTTCAGAATTTCAACCTACATTAGAAACAAAGCATTTCAATTTTACTTTCAGTAAACCCTACCCTTAAATGAGTATGAATGTGACCCTTTTATGGAGAAAAAAGCTTTGACAACAACAGTATGTTGAGCTGAGGTTTCAAAGTGATCCAGCTGAACTATTTTTCTAAAAGTAAAAAAGCAAAAACAAAACCAAAGAAAAGCCAAAATTTTGAAAGCAGAAAAGATTCTGCCTTCAGAAATTAAAATGTCTCATAAATATATTTACAGACATTGATAAAGAATGCTCAATAGATGGAAGAGTCTTCTTCAACCTAAAGCTTTTTTTTTTTTTTTTTTTAAACTTGATTAATATTTTCTCTAAATGAATATTCTTTGGGGCCAAAAAAAAAAGTTACAAAATTCAGACCCAAAATCAAAAATAAGTTATTTATACTTTTTCATGGTTCCTTTCTTAAGTCTGACTGGCATGATATTTTGCGCTCATAACATTACCAGGTGGGACAATATTGCAGTAGTATATATTATCTCTCAGATCATTCCTTAATTTTCTAGTATCCCCTCTTCCCCCACGACCCTTTTGCTCTTTCTTGGCCACCTCCCAAAATAATTCTCTTCTGTTTTCTTTTTTGCTGACAGTTTCCATTTAAAAGACCTTGGTTTCTGCCCCTTTGTATTCATTACAGAATATAAATCAGAAGATCTCTGATTAGCCTACTTCCTTGTTTTTTTCAGCCAGGATGATGTCAGTATAGCTTAGGGAATGAAGTTTACTAGTTACATTGTGGTCTCTCTGCTAGCCAAGTCAAGAGAAGCTCAGAGTTCAGAACAGTGGAAGCTTGATGTAAACAACTATAATTTATATTGCTTGGAATCATGGTGAGAAAGAAAATTTGCATGCTAGATGTGAATGTGTTTTGTAATCAGGCATGGGTCTAGCCCAAAGGAAGAAGTAAAACTTAGTTAAAATGTCACAGGTCCCCTTTTGTTCTGCAGGAACCAACCTCTGGTGTACATAGTGACTCATTTGTTGAAAGGTGTGTTTGGCAATACTCTCAGAACTATTACTTAAAACATTGACGTGGAAAAGGTTCCGTCTCTTTCCTAATAAAAAAACTTATTTAAGATTCACAAGACTCACAAATCCTCACGAGGGTTCAGTGTTGCCACAAAGACTGGCTCTTTAGTGGAGTGCTTGGTGGCATTCAGGCTCCTACAAAAGATAGCTTGAGAGTATTCTTAATGCTTTTTCTTATCCATCTTGTACAGTTTGTTTTATGCAGCAGATATATTTAACACTAGCCAAAAGAGTGATAGTATTTAAGAGCAAGGCTAACCTTTATCATCTGACAAGTCCGATTTGCTGTTTAGAGTCAAAATCGCATTCCATTTGGAAAAGTCACATCAAGTCATATCCCCACTGCTCTGTTTATTTATTGAGAAAGCATGTTCTCACCTTATTTCTCAAACCATTCTGATCTGTTTATTTTAAAATTAAGTACCCTCGCAATGAAGAAACATAGATTGCATTTCCCCAAATACGAAATAAAATTTCTTTCAGAGCAGCGCCAACTATTGGCACTACAAATCAGATTTAAATCAGCGAATCTTAGCCTTGCTTGTATCATTTCAGGCTCTCACCCAAGGTCCTGAGAAAGACAGTTTCTTTTCATGAGTATTTTCCCCAAATCTTGGTGCCAGCACCTCACACTCAGGGAGGGGTGGTTTTTGCAGGGCTGGGGGCCAGATGGTCATGGTGCCTGAGAAGTGCCTCTGTCTAACCCACCAGATGGGGACCTCTGTGCAGCAGTGGGGTCTCCTCTTTATACTGTCCAGCCACAATGGACTGGTGGAACATCTGTGAACGGCCTTCTCTCTCCAAAAATGTTACTGTGGGCCCCACACCCATTTCCTGGTGAAAAACTAGCAAACTGCACAGACAGGCAAATAAACCAAAACGAACGTGTGACAGTGAGTTACAGTAAACCTTCTGACACAAAGCAGTTTACTTAACTCACCTTGAAATGATGAGGTGTTGCAGTGAGCTTTCACACCTGCATTCAGAAAGGATCTCAAGCCCCCTTGTCAGGGCTGTGCTCTGTGCAGAGGTTTTATACTAAATGTGTTGGGGTCTGAAGGTGGCTTGCTCATAGCTGAAGGTCTTCAAAGCTGCATTTCATCTCTAAATGGCTGAGATTCTGTGAACATTATGGTAAAGAGCCAACAATAAAATAATATTCAGTAGCCTTTCTCTCTGCTGGTAGATATTAGAACTCTTGTTATTTGGAATCACAATGAAAAGCGATATTATACTATTTTTTCCCCCTGTTTGAATAAGGACAAATTGAAAACTGACATTTTTTTTTCCCCCTGAAAACAATCATTCCACTTTGAGACCTAAATCTGAAGATTTGTGAAAATGGCTTATTCTTCTGGGCCATGACAACACTATAAATGGAGTTTAATGTAGCTGATGTCTGACTGAGGTTCTTGAAAGTCTGGAAAAAACTTTGGGGCCACAGGAATCTCTGCATGATTCACCTCAGAGAGCCATCAAGTATTTTCTTTTAGTTTAAGAGTACAAGAAATTAGAAGACTACTTTTACCAGAACTAATTACGTAATCTGCACTGACTAGCTTCTCATTTTTGAGTCTCAAGTGGGCAGAATATGGCTTGTAGAATGCCACAGTTTTTGTCTGGCTTTTATTTTGTAAAAGCACATTTAGAGTAATTGATCACTTTAATAAAGTTAGATTCTTTTTTCATTGGCCATAGACAAAATTAATGTTGAGGACCCTATTATATGATTAATAAATAGCAAAAGATTAAATTTAGAGAGACATGCATGGTTATTCATGAACATGCATTGTTTGAAAATAGTCATTGTTTTTTGTTCTCTAGCCTTACACACATTTCCAAAACGCCACAAGTCTTTAATTCTTAGCACACAGAAGATAGGACATAGGACATGAACTAAATCCCAACTTACAGTGAGGATTTTGTAATCATTTCCTATCAGGCAACCAAGAATGTTAGCACCGAAGCAGTCAGGCCAAAAGAAAGAGAAACCACCTCTTACTCAAGCTCTGAATTTTAAAGCACATCTGTATAAGTATTCAAGGCCAGATTGCATGAGGCTTTGAGCAAGCTGGTCTAGCGCCCATGGCAGGGGGTTGGAACTAAATGGTCTTTAAGGTCCTTTCCAACTCAAACCATTCTATGGTGTTATAATAATCACTCAAAAAAAAAAAAAAAAAAGTCATAAAATCCGTGGAAAATCTCTTAGATCATTGGGTCCAACCATTAGTTTAGCAGCTGACACATTCTGTGTGGTTATTCCTGCCTACAATTCATTTAAGGGCAGGAAAATGGCACTTTTTTTTTGTACGAGCTTTCATACAAACTCCTCAAATGATGAATGCAACTGAGAATTTGGGGTGTGAAGGGCTGAGGGGTTTCCCAGTTGGAGGATACCAGCTTGTCTAGGCTACTGTTTTGAAATGGCCTTACCTTGGTATGGAAATGGAAATCGCTCACATACAGCTCAAAACCAATCACCTGCAGGAATACGTACATGACTCTGGCAGGGTCATGCTCCTTGCAGGTAAGGAACTGACCAGTCCCTGAAGGGCAAGGACAAGGTGTGCAGGCAGGCCAGAGGAAGGCAAACGTGCTCTGCCTCTGCCTCTCGCAGAAACCTACCCTGAAACCTTTGCTTTCCTCTGCCACCAGGCTGACATCTCCCCTGGGCACATGGACTTGCATGGCGGGAACTGTGTGGTTCTGGACATATAAACAGATACAAGGGCTCTTAAACCCCACTGTTTATAGGTTAGTCTGTTGAAAACATGCTTGTTGGAGGTTAAAGGCTTAAATTACCTATGTTGCCAAAAAAGCTATCATGAGTCTGCCAAATTAAACATAAACATTCACCTTGCTGTAAATACTGTGATCAATTGTGCTAAATCCTTCAAATAGCTTTTCTGTAAACAAATATTTTGTTAGCAAGGTTAGAGGTCGTCACTGCTGATACACGGGGATAGATCATTAGTTCTGATAAACTCAGAACTTAGCCAGAAGTTTCATTCTATCTTATTAAATTTTAAAATTAGAACTTGTGCAAACTGAAGCAACTCTTCTTTAGTAATATCTGGGTTTTCTCAGTCACTAAGATTTCTCCAAATTTTGATGTACCAAGACAAATCACTTAACTTAAGGGATGAGAAGACAATTAATCAAAGGAGAACACGATGCCCCATCAATAAATTAAAAACACATTATGAAAATGCATGATCACAAACTGGAGTGCAACTTTTCTTTCTTTTTCCATCTATATTTCCTTTCATAAAGGAAGTAGAAAAATGGTGGCTGAAAAATGTAATTACAATATTTATTATATATCATCATACCAGCTGCAAAATCTTACCAACACTGTGGTTTTCTGCCCCAGAGAGCTCAAATATACAGTGAAACACACACAGTAGAAATTACTATCTAGCACAGCGTTGGTCAAAACACTAAATTAAGCTTTGATTTTCAGTTAAATGTTGGAAATTTTTTTAAAATGTTAAACAAGAGGGTTAATTTCTCTGGTAACTGTGCAGTTTAGAGAAATTATGAAGCCACTGGTTCTTAAATGAAAGGCTCAAATTTCTGCATTAGGTTTCTCAGACTGGCACTCACTTAAGGATACAACTTTCTTAGTTATCTAACCATCTACTCATCAAATCCACCTCTCTCCAATGTGTAGAGAAGGATGCTGTGGGTGACCATGTCAAAGGCTTTATAGGAGTCCAGATACATAACATCTATAACTCTTATCCGCTGATGGAGTCCCTCCAGCATAGAAAGCCACTAGATTGACCAGGCAGGCCTTGCCTTGGTGAAGCCGTGATGGCTGTCCCAAATCCCTGTCCTTCACATGCCTTAACACAGTTTTTGGGAGAATCTGTTCCATGATCTTTCCAAGCAGAGAGGAGAGGCTGACAAGCTGGTAGTTCCCACGACTTTCCTTTCTGTCCTTTTCAGCAATGGGTGCAATGTTTCCCCTTTTCCAGTCACCTGGGGTTTCCCCTGACTGCCATGACTTTTCAAATATCATGGAGAGTGACTTGGTAACTACATCAGCCAATTCTTTCAGGACTGTGGGATGCGTCTCATCAGGCCTCATAGACTTACGCACTGGACAATTTGAATATTGCAGTTGATTCTAAGTGATTTAGGAGTTCCCCAAAAATACCATTGTGTCAGTAGGTCTTTTTGCTAATTGGTACCAAAAACAGTCTGGAGCCTAAACTGTGCACACCTCAGTCCATCCTCTCAAATGAAATTCTGAAGTAAAACCTTTCTGCCACTTTCTTTCTGGTGGTCCTGGTTTTATTTTTGTTAGGTCCTTGTGCTGTTGCCGTTTGCTACGCTCCATGTTTCCACCTTTGCTGAATCTCTTCCATGTGCAATATCTGCTGAGGAAAGGATAAGCATTCCAATCTAGTCCAAAGAGCTGGAGCAAATAAAAAAATAGTTAGCATTGTCACTAGCTTCTTGATGATCTTTTGACATGCTTGGAATAGTTTACTTAGGCCATGTAGATAAGCAAATAACCTACCAGGTAGTTTGAGTGTGTAACAAACAGAAACAACTGATTGTACTTCTGATTAAAGGCAATGAGACAATATCATTGTGAAACAAGAGTGAGATTCAAAAAGGTGATTTCATGTGAAAAAAAGACCGTGTGTGCATTCCAGCAGAATTTTATATTTTGGATGTGAAAATATTAAATTTGTTTTGTATACTTACTAGATGTTGTCTATGGCTTGTTGTCATTGCTAAACCAAACAGCATAGCAATACGACATCTTTTCCATGCTGGGAGAGGAAGTAGATTAATTTATAAGAAATAAATTGCATGAAATTATGAGAGAAATTTTAAGGATTTCCAGCATGTAACACACTGGAGAGAGCTTGTTTTGTGTAGCTTCTAGGGTACATATGAGTGTACATAATGTGTTTTCTTAAGGATGCACATAATGCATTTTATTTGGTTTTCTCATAAATTGAAAAACAGGTCTCTAGTGCTATATATTGTAATCTTTCAGTTTGGAGTTTATTTGGTTGGGTTTGGTTTTTGTTTTTTTTTTTTTTAATAATCTTTCAACAGAAATATCTCTGCTCTTATAAAATATTCTAGCCTGTGCCTTCACAGTGCTAATTGCTAATTATGTCTTTATGGGTCGTGTGCAGTTTTCTTCGTAAAGCTTTCTTGTATGGTCCCAGTGAGCCACTTTACATACATTAAAAGAGACATATTAGGGGTGGATATGATATGATTCCAGTTTGCATTTGAAAACCTGTATGTGTGGTAAAATTTGTGTTCGGCTTTGAATGGAAGAGTCTGCTCTTATGAATCTGAGAAACATGGCAGGAGTTAAAAGGAGACTGACAGACATGTAGACTAAGCAGTGACCTGAACTACAGTTTAATGACTTTTTTTCATTTAATGTAAGCTGCATAGCCCAAGAGCTATCTGTAATCTGAGCTCAGTGAAAGTTTCTTTCACCTTTTTTTCTTTTTTTTTTTTTATTTTGGGTAAAGAGGCAGATTTAGTGAAATCAAAACATTTAAAGAATGTGTTTTGCCAAATCTTTCCTTAACAAATGTAAACATTCCAAAAATTCCCTGTGACTTACTTTGACACATTTTTAAAATTATATGTTGCCAGTTGAGAACTGGAATGATTTCACGTTTCAGAAAAACATTTAATTTTATTTATTGTCATTATAGAAAAAATATAGCCTCAAACTCAGACCGAGATGCTCTGATTTTCTGGACTTCAAGGGATTTCACAAGAACTTTTCTTATTTGTTTAATGAAAAAAAAAAAGATCCAAACAACAACACTTAAGCTTTTTTATGTGGGAACATCTAGTAAGCCAAAGGAATAATGTTTTCATCCTTCTTGACAACCAATTAACAGTTTCACTTCCCTTTCCTCCACGGGTAGGCATGAAATGTAGGTGTCAGACCAGAAGAGCTCCATCAGAGCTCTGCAACATGACCATGGGATAATTGACCTTGAAAGCAAGAGTCTTTGACTAAATGATGACATAGCTGTGGAAATCTCAAGCTGCTGAGACAGTTGCAGGCAAGGACGAGCAGATGTAGCAGCAGCTCCTTTTTTTTTCTGGGAAGCCCTTTACTAATGTGAAAATTGGTGACTGAAGATTGAAATGCTGTATTTTTTAAATTTTTTCTTCCTGTTGTGTTCAGTAACTGCTGCCTCTCCCCTCCACCACCTCCCCTGCTCCCCTCCCCAACCAAAAAAAAAGAGGGTTAAAGTTATGCTAGGATTCTGTGCCATGGATAAAATCCAGGCCCCTCCTCTGCAACTTCAAAGGGGCTATTTGCAGTGGAATGAGTGTCATTTGGTGGTGGAAGCAGGAAGCTATTTGAGCAAGAGGCACGGCATAAATGAGACAAGACGGGGGGAGCAGGACCTGAGGACTTGGCGCAGAAGGATTTCCACCTATGAGAGCACGCAGGTTGTTTCAGCTGCTGGGATACAGGAGGCAACTGCAGGGCACTTGCTGCCATCCTGGGAGGAGAGTTCGCTTCTCTTGGCTCTGTGCCCTCTTGCCCTGCAACCCGCACAAGTGCTGAGCCTGGGCACAAGGGCTGATGTTCCAGTTCAAGAGCACACAGAGGACCAGCACACTGAAACTAGGAGTATCCCGAAGTTCCCTTTCTCTTGGGAAAATCTGACTTCACCTCCTGCCCTAGCTCATGCAATTCTGAAATAAACCACAGAGCCTCACTTGTGCCCTATATAGTTTAATGAGCTGGAAAGAAAAATGCCTTTCCTTCCCCCTGTGAAGTGGAACTTTACTTTCAAAAAGACAAAGGGACCTAATCCTACCACATTCGTTGCTGTGTACAAAAAACCTCACTATATAACTTTTCTTCATCCTCACTCTTGTGTTCATGTGCAGTTTTTTTGGGTGTAACTTATCAAAGTCTTGTTTGCCTTATATTCCTGCAGGCCTCGTTTGGATACAATGCATACTTGCCTTACTTCAGTTCCTGTAGACACCGATGTATTTGATCTGCTGGCCTGAGATACGCATTTCTTTCAGAAACCCCAATGTAAACACTGGAAGTAGTTTATAGCTGTGAATCAGCATCCAATCACCATGATGATTTAAGGCTATGAAGAAGTGACATAAAAAAAACCCCTTGCTCTCCACTCAAAAGTCTTAAGGTGGTTCTCTGTTCCATTCTTGAAGCTACGTTCAGAAATACTATAAAAAAATAACTTCTGGATTTCTTCTTTTATTTTTCTTCTCTTCTGCTTTCCTTTTTTTTTTCAGTTTCAAGCACAGGGAAGTATTTTTTCTTCTGTGTTTTTTGTCTGCCTAGCATATTTGGAGCTGAAAAAGTGTCTTGCTGACAGGATTTAATATGAGGAAGTTTTGCAATATGCTTTACAGCTGTTGTAAAACTTCTTGGTGAATGTCAGAAGGTAACTGCTGTGATAAACTAGTTAGGTATTTTTGGGCATATTATGTGAACAAGATGCTTTCCCCTCAAACAAACCCTTTATTTGGTACAGGGTTCTCTCAAGACATCCACCCTAATTGTTAAAATCTACCATTTAACTAGCAAAGTTGGTTTACACGCACTTTAAAGAAGTGGCAAAGATAATCCTTGAGAATAACATTCTGTTTCCAGTGGTCACCTGCAAATAAAAGGTAATTAATTGTTTCTTTTTATTTTTCAAATGAATTTGTCCTAAAAGTCTGAAATAGTTAAGAGTGACACTGGGCAATTAGAGAAAAGGGTGTTGTGTTTTGCTTTGTTTTCAAAGGATTTGAAGAGCGCAACCTGCTTTTGAACATCTTGTTAGCACATTTCACTGTAGTTGGCAGTTTGTCAAAGATTAAAAAATATGTTTGTTTTAGCTGGCAAAGCTGCTTAGTGTATTGGCCTGAGCAGAGTTCTGAGCATCTGGATACCTGGAGTTTATTCCCAGCTGTGTCACTGCTTTGTTGAGTGACTCTGAGCAAGCACCTCTTTGCCTCTTTGCTGCCTGCTTCTCTCCCATGTAGTTTCTTATGTCTTGTCAGCTGGTGAACACTTGGAGCAGACACTTTCAAGAGATTTTTATCTGTACAGCACCTAGCACAGCTGACTCCTATCTCATTTGGGATCTGCAGGTGCTTCAGTCATGCAAGCAGTAGCAGCAAAATTAATAAAGTCTAATAAAGTCTTGTTTCACTGTGTTTATGAGAAGAGAATGAATAAAAGATAAATGGAAATGTTTCCTTTTTTCCCTCCTCTTTTTTTTTTTTTTTTTTTTTTTTTTTTTTTTTTTTTTTGTGTG